>NC_084511.1:4240083-4536462 GCF_024500385.1 Phyllopteryx taeniolatus
GAACAGTCGGACGGGCTCAGGACACAGATGGTAATCAGGGAGACGGAGTTGTCCCGCCTCCAGCAACAGCTCCGGGACCAAGAGGATGAGTTAACCCATGTCAGGCGTGAGCTACAATTAGCTCAACAGCTGTCCACCGACTCTGACTCATCCCAGTGCTGCGGCCCCTGCTACAGACGGTGTGGGGCCCTCCCTTGTCAGAAGTGTCACAGAGCCCTACAAAACATCTCCAACCTTTGGGCCAGAACCCACCTTCAGGGGGCGCCGTGCGGCCTCCTCACGGGTGGCAGCCCCACCAGTTGCAGCTCACCTTTTCGACTCACCCCCGACTCTCCCTCCACCCAGTGCTGCTCCAGGTATGACTCTAAGAGACTTAGAAAAAGTGGCGCGCAACATTCCGAGGTTTGAACCCAAGCCAAACGGGTCACACGACACAGCTGCGTACCTTGGAGACCTCGAATTTCACCTTAAACGATTCCCTTCTGCTACTACGGACGACAGACTGTACCTTATCAGTTACATCTAGCCGAGAAGTCAGCAGCTTAATTGAACGACAACCGGCTCATGTGCTGGCCGATTACCTGGCCCTCTGCCAAGCATTGTCTCAAGAATTTGATGACCCAGAGGCCACATCCGGCTTATCTGCAGCCCTCACAGTTAAACAGGGGATACTTGAGACACCCCAAGCTTATTATGGAAATGTAAATGAGCCGAATATGGAGGAGGACAAACATTTCAAAACACTGTTTGTCGAAAACCCACATCCTAACACCAGCCACCAGCTGGGCGCAGCAGCGTGCCCGCGCACACTGTCCAGTGCCCAACTGCGTGAACTGGCCGCCAAGGGTTTTGCTAAACAAAAACACCCTCCCTCTAAAGCACAAGACTCAGGCATCTTCTTTACAAACGCACCACCACAGATGAAATTAGAGGGAGCTATGTACAACACGCGTGTGACTGACAAACCACGTTCTGGCAATGTTAAACCCCACCATCAAAAGAAGTCGTTTAACCCATACAACCAATCTCGGCCCTCGTACAACAATGGTCCTCGTAACCAACAACGCCAATTCAACGACATGGAATTCAAAATCATGGAATGACCGCAGCTCTAATTCGTGCCAAACTTACATGTCAAAACAGGGTACACGTAAGACCAGCCTAAATCTGACTCGTCCAACCGAGACCCTAAAACGACAAGTGACAACTGGGAAAAGGGCTCCCGAACAAACAGCTCCCAAAGGGAATTTAGTGCCGTGGCAGAAGAATTACTTGAGGTGCTCCGCAGCCTGTCCAAAGACAAAAGCGGGACCCATCGTTAAGACTAGGCCTGACTGAGTCGAACAGGACCACAAAGGACGCAATAGGTCAACCAGGTAACATCCGTTGTTCCCCTAATGACCTGCCAAGTGCCTCCGTGACCCCGGCCGACTCTTCGACGACCTCACCTTGCCATAACCTTAGCCGACCACTTGGCGACGACCAATCCCTAAACCCCTCTCGTGTCGTCCTAATCGTCCGACTCGACCCAGGCGAGGCTCCGGACTCGCGTGACATCACACTACTAACTAACGTTCTCCGACAGCTATTGGGTGAACTAACAGCTAAAGGTACGTCCCGAAAGTTCTATTTACCCGTTACGCTTGAGCATGAACTTGTCCAAGAAGCGCTGATTGACCCCGCAGCAGACTGTTATGTCCCATTCTGTGTTCAATCAACTTCTGATGTTGCTACAAGCCAGTGGCCGCGACCTTCAACTGCAACGCTGCGCACTAACTATCCGTACATTTTCAGTAACTAATACCGAGCTAAACACCGTAACTATGCTTCACTGGACAATTGGCCCCATGACATTAGTCCACCCGGTCTACATGTCTCCAATTGAAACCGTCCCCCTGCTCATCGGCCAAGACCTGCTCTGCCGGTTCAAGCCACTAATCGATTACAAAAAGCTTCAGCTGTGGGCGCAGGTGGAATAGGCATTACCACCACCAACTCGGGAACTGTCCTCAGGCCAGTGCCTGGGGTGGGACCACTCGGAGGATGTCGACCTGTCAGGCCGCACTCCTTCAAGTAACGACACCCCCATTGACGACACCGCCGAGTCCCCTGTAGCCACCTCGCCACCGCTGAACCGACTTAGAGAACTTGACACGTTTCTCTGCCATCTTGTCCAACCTCAGCACGAAGAGGGCTACGGCCCCAATGTTGTTGGTGGAATTAATTTGCCTGACTGCCCAACAGACGACGTCATCCTGGCCTTGTGGGCTGACAAATCGGCAATCTCTCAGGCACTGTTTGACAACCTACGACTTAAGCATCCTGACCTTCAGTTAACGCTGAAATCATTTCGTTTTCCCGTTACACCGTGCCACTGTCTGCTGTCACTGCAGTGGGCGGATGCACCCTAAACCTGCAATGGAACCATCGCTCGTTAACTCACTGCTTCCTAGTGGTCCCCAATCTGCCGCATAAAGCTTATGTTGGCACATATGTAGTTGTCTGACTGGCCGTTCAAGTTGACACTATCAACGATGTTTTGTGGTCGCACGCTAATGGCAGTTCCGCCAACCGTGTTGTCCAACCGTTAAACCTTAAGGTGGGACAAAACATCCCCGAAAGTTTTGCGCGAAGACGAAGTTATAGTAAAAGCGTCCACTATCAACTAACCAAGCCGTAACCAGTCCACATGCGTTCTTTCAGCCTTCTCCGGAGTTTAATGACCTGGGTTTGTCGCTGCATGCCACACCCCTCCTAGACACTTCCCGAACAACCGTGCTGCTGATTCACAACCACCCATGGAACGACATTCACATCCCCAGATCCACTTGGCTCGGCCTCTTGATCTGCTCCGACTTCCACGACTTCAACCTCAAGGTCCCCGTGATTGCTCACCTTCCACTAGACCTCTTCCCATTCCCTAGCTCTGGTGGAGTACAACTCACTTTTCCTTCGCAACACATCGGTCTCGTTCCAGTGGGACCTACTGAGAGGGATGATATCACCAGAATGGACCTGGCTACAGACCAACACCTGGTGATCCATGCACTCAGTACAATTCTAGCTGCACCCGAAAGTGTGTCTCCGCGACTTCACCCACTCCCTCAAATTCATCGCGAACCAACTCGCCTACACCGGTGACAGCGTGCGATAGTCGCGTACTCCCTTTTCCCGACGTTGAAACTCACGTGCAGCAGGTCCTAGCGGATGCTGACGCCCTAAGTTCTGATGACGAACAACGGCGTTTGGGTAAGTGGTAACCAAACACGCCGCGTCATTCGCTAAAGACTCACTAGTCTGCAGCCTAACAGACTTGCACCTGGGCCGCACTCCGACCCATCAAATACAACCGCAACTGGTTATGATCTTACAAAAGGGGGGACTGCACCTGTGATACCAAGCAGGACCGCCAGGGGTCGCACCTGTGACACTGGACTTGCTCTCGACCTTTTGAGGCCACTCGACCCCCTAATAACTACAAAAATTGCGCCCTTTGAAAAGCAATTTGTGGACTCTGCCCCTAAACAATGGACTTCATTTTCGGCCATCACGCTGAGCTTCATAGTGACTTCTCTACAGAGCTGGCCCGCTCCGTCGAGGGCCACTAAGTCATCTTCCTTCTTCCGTGACTTTCACACATGCACGCCTTCAACAGCACAGGATGTGGGTTTTGTCTCGCTTGAAGTTGAAGACTAGAGGCAACAGAAGTCGAAGGATTAAATGCACACTAGTTTTAATATGACATACGATAAGCTGGGCCACTATCAAAACAAAATATGGAGAGGCAGGACAACCCTGTCTTATACCTCTAGAAAGCTCCAATCTCGGGTATGTCCCACCTGATAGTTTAATGGAGCTATTGCTGTTCTAATAGAGCGTTTTAATGGCTGAGCAAAAGTAATTACCAAATCCAAATGTATTTAATTATTGCAATATGAACTGCTTCTCCACTGTATCAAAAGCCTTATAGAAATCTAAGAATAAAAAAAAGCAATTATTCTCCAAAATTTCAGAGTAATTCAGAATGTCAATAACTAGCCTAATGTTGTTTGTTATGTCTCTGTGGACATAAACCCTAGCTGAGCTTCATCAATAATTGAGTTCAATATCATTTTCAATCTAGCGAATATCAAGGCAAATATTTTATAATCATTATTAAGTAAAGATATTGGATGCCAATTATCAATAAGATAAGTCCTTGTTGGGTTTAGGAATTAAAGTAGTTAAACCTTGACACATGGGAGGAAGTTTTCCTTTCATTATACTTTCTAAATAGACTTGGAAAACAAAAGGAGTCAGTTCAGTTGTGAAAAATATGGAAAACTCTGAGACCAATTCATCATTACCAGGGGCCTCGTGTACAAAAGATGCGTACACACAAAAACGTGGCGTATGTTCTTTTTCACGGCAAAGATCAGATGTATCAAGAGTGACTGTGGTAATGTGCGGTGCCTCACGCCACCTTCATGGCCGGCGTACGCACGTTTCTGCAGCTGTTGGTGCTTTGGCGACACATATATATTCCTTCAACTGGACACCCATAAAAAATTTTTTTTTTAAAGTGACAGTACACGAAAGACTGGACACACCATACAATCATACAAGCATACAATCTTGTGTATGCGGTCAAGTTCAGTGAGAAATGCACAAATACATACTGTATATTGGGGAAGCCAAGCAACCACTGAGCAGCATGTCATAACACAGAAGGTTCCAACTCCTCAGGTCAAGATTCAGCTGTCTACCTGCACCTCAATGAGAAACAGTACTGTTTTGAGGACAAAAAATTGCCTTTTCTGGACACAGAAGACAGGTAGTTTGATAGAAGAGTAAGATGCCATCAATGTGAAGTTGAAAAGACCATCTCTTAACAGAGGAGGTGGTTTATGGTACCACCCATCTACCGCATACAATGCCATCCTTACGAGACTCAAATTCAGCCTCTAACAAATAAACAGCGCCACAATCCCTTTACAACTGAATGGAATATTAATGAGGGTGTTGGCGGACAGTGGCCTTGCTGCAAGGCATCATAACGACTGTTGTTTTGCGCTCCAAAAGAATGATACAATTCGTGGTTTGGGGCAGGCCTCCATCTTGGAGCATAAATAGTGATTTTCCCACACCAACCCAGACTAGTGCTGTCCTAACTAGCCTTGTGTACTAACTGATGAAGCCCAAAAGTCAATTTGCTTTTGATTCAATGCCCCTCTCTCTGTCCTCATTCATATTGGCACAGCCCGAGCCGTTTTGAAATTATCTTTTCCAAGAGTGTTAGTCTCATTAAAATATTCAATACAAGTTATAGTGTACTCTTTAGATAACCTGTAAAGTGAATTCAGAGATTTGTTTTGAAATACATTATATATGTTTTAAAATTATTACTGAAAACGTGTAAAGAGTGTGAACAGTGTAGTACTGAATTGTTGAGGTATATCGTTTAAACTCGTTTCACCATTTCAGTTGTCCAGATTTTTGGGGTGTGGCTAAAACGAAGCCCAGGTACGAACTTGGGCTTTCTGGCAGGAGCCGACTCTCTCCCCCACTGTACAGTGGGATAAGTACAGCGGGTCCGGAAAGTATTCAGACCCCCTTAAATTTTCACTCTGTTATATTGCAGAAATTTGCTAAAATAATTTAAGTTAATTTTTTTCCTCATTAATGAACACACAGCACCCCATATTGACAGAAAAAAACGGACTTGTTGACATTTTTGCAGATTTATTAAAAAAGAAAAACTGAAATTTCACACAGCCATAAGTATTCAGACCCTTTGCTGTGACACTCATATATTTAACTCGGGTGCTGTCCATTTCTTCTGATCATCCTTGAGATGGTTCTACACCTTCATTGGAGTCCAGCTGTGTTTGATTATACTGATTGGACTTGATTAGAAAAGCTACACCTGTCTATATATGACCTTACAGCTCACAGTGCATGTCAGATCAAATGAGAATCATGAGCTCAAAGGAACTGCCTGAAGAGCTCAGAGACAACGGCAACTGGCAAGGCACAGATCTGGACAAGGTTACAAAAAACATTCTGCTGCACTTAAGGTTCCCAAGAGCACAGTGGCCTCCATAATCCTCGTTTGGGATGACCAGAACCCTTCTTAGAGCTGGCTATCTGGCCAAACTGAACAATTGGGGGAGATGAGCCTTGGTGAGAGAGGTAAAGAAGCAGCCAAAGATCACTGTGGCTGAGCCCGACGGAAACCTCTCCTCAGTGCAAGACAGATGAAAGCCCGCATGGAGCTCGCTAAAAAACACCTGAAGGACTCAAAGATGGTGAGAAATAAGATTCTCTAGTCTGATGAGACCAAGATGGAACTTTTTGGCCTTCATTCTAAGCAGTATGTGTGGAGAAAACCAGGCACTGCTCATCACCTATCCAATACTGTCCCAACAGTGAAGCATGGTGGTGGCAGGATCATGCTGTGGGGGTGTTTTTCAGCTGCAGGGACAAGACGATCAGAGGAAAGATGAATGCGGCCAAGTACAGGGATATTCTGGACAAAAACCTTCTCCAGAGTGCTCAGGACCTCAGACTGGGCTGAACGTTCACCTTCGAACAAGACAATGACCTTAAGCACACAGCTAAAATAACGAAGAAGTGCCTTCAGGACAACTCTGTGACTGTTCTTGAATGGCCCAGACTTAAACCCAATTGAGCATCTCTGGAGAGATCTGAAAATGGCTGTCCACCTACGTTCACCATCCAACCTGACAGAACTGGAGAGGATCTGCAAGGATGAATGGCGGAGGATCCCCGAATACAGGTGTGGAAAAACCTGTTGCTTGTTCCCAAATGGAGGACAAATAACTCACCACTAAACCAGGAAATGACATGTGACAAGACTACCTTTGACATACGACAATGAACCGACAAACACTGAAAGAAACCAGGGAACTAAATACAAACAAATTGAGGAGACAATGAGGAACACCTGGACAAGACACGAGTGGCTGGAGGGAGCTGATTGGTTGACAAAAGGGAGAGGGTTGAGGAGAACAGGTGGACACAATAACTAAATGAGCACACAATACATGAACAACATGGGACACAGGAAAACAATTAAACAAAACTCTAAAACACAGACCATGACAGAAAAATAAATAATTGCTACGATTACAATAGGAGCATTGCAGCGGTCGCTGCTTGGGCACTAATAATAATAATCATTATCATTATCATAAATTTTCTTTGTATTACACTATACATCCATAGGTCTCAAAGTGCTATATGGGGGGAAATTTAAAAAGCGAAACTAAAAACACATTTAGCAAAATGCTTTTTTAAAAAGATACATTTTCAGGACACATTGAAAATCATTTGTAGTCTGTGGGGCTCTGAGATGGTCCAGGAGGGGCGTTCCACAGCCTTGGAGCTGCAGAGGAGAATGCCTGATAACCCAGAGTGAGAGACAAAATCTACAGTGCCGTGAAGAAGTATTGGCTCCCTTCTCAAATTCTTATATTTTTGCATAGTTTCCCCAGTTAAAGATCATCAAATAAATTTAAATATCACAAAAATATAACCCAAGTGAATTTAAAATGCTTTTTAAAAATGATTTCATTTATTAACGGTTAAAGAAAAACTATTCAAAGTTACCTGGCCCTGTGTGAAAAAGTAATTATCCCCGGTAAATCATTAATACATTTTGGCTAATCACAAATTTTTCGAAATTTCCACTGATCATGCCTGATGACCTCCAGACATGTTCAATCAAGATATCACATAAACAGAACTATCAAGCCATCCATTTTCTTTCGCTTATCTGAGGTCGGGTCACGGGGGCAGTAGCTTTACTGCCATGACTTCCCTCTACCCAGCCACTTCATCCAGCTCTTTCGGGGGATCCTGTGGCGTTCCCAGGCCAGCTGGGAGACATAGTTTTTCCAGCGTGTCCTGGGTCATTCCCGGAGGTCTGCGCCCGTTGGGACGTGCCCAGAACACCTCACCAGGGAGGCGTCCATGAAGCATCCTAATCAGATGCCTGAGCCACCTCATCTGGATCCTCTCAATGTGGAGGAGCAGCAGCTCTACTCTGAGCCCCTCCCGGATGACCGAACTTCACAACCTTTCTCTAAAGTAGAGCCCAGACACCCTGTGGAGGAAACTCATTTCGGCCACATGTATCTGGAATCTTGTTATTTCCGTCATGACCGACAGCACGTGACCGTGAGGGTAGAGACTTAGATCGACCAGTAAATTGAGAGCTTCGCCTTTCGGCTTAGCTCCTTCTTCACCACAATGGACCGATACACTGCAGACGCTGCACCGATCCGCTTGTCCATCTCCTGTTCCATTCTTCCCTCACTTGTGAACAAGACCCAAAGATGCTTGAACTCCTACATTTGGGGCAAGATCTCATCCCCCACCCGGAGATGGCACTCCACCCTTTTCCGACTGAGGACCATGGTCTCAGATTTGGAGGTCCTGATTTTCATCCCATCCGCATCATACACGGCTGCGAACCGCTCCAGTGAGAGTTGGAGATCACGGCTTGAACGAAGCCAACAGAGCCACATCATCTGCAAAAAGCAGGGATGCAATACTGAGGCCACCAAACCGGGAACCATCTACACCTTGGCTGTGCCTAGAAATTCTGTCCATAAAAGTTATAAACGGAATCAGTGACAAAGGGCAGCCTTGGTGGAGTCCAGCTCTGACTGCCGGCAATGCAGATCAAACTCTGACACTGGTTGTACAGGGACTGAACACCCCATATCAGGGGGTTCGGTACCCCGTACTCCCGAAGGACCCCTCAACCCCCAGGACTCTTGGCGGAGTCCAACCATCACCGGAAACGCGCACAAAACTCTGACTCCGGTCGTACAGGGACCGAACAGCCCGTAACAGGGGGTTCGGTACCCCATACACCCGAAGCATCCCCCACAGGACCACCCGAGGGACACGGTCCAACGCCTTCTCCAAGTCCACAAAACACATGTAGACTGGTTGGGCGAACTCCCATGCACCCTCGAGGACGCTGCCAAGGGTGTAGAGCTGGTCCACGGTTCCACGGCCAGCACGAAAACCACACTGCTCCTCCTGAATCTGAGATTCGCCTTCCCGATAGACCCGCCTCTCCAGCATCCCCGAATAGGCCTTACCGGAGAGGCTGAGGAATGTGATCCCCCTGGAACACATCCTCCGTTCCCCCTTCTTAAAAAGAGTGACCAACACCCCAGTCTGCCAATACAGAGGCACTGTCACCGATGTACACGCGATGTTCCAGAGGCGTGATAACCAGGACAGCCCCACAACATCCAGAGCCTTTAGGAACCCTGGATGAATCTGATCTACCTCCCGGGCCTTGCTACCGAGGAGCTATATAACCACCTCGCTGACCTCAAATCCAGCGATAGGAGAGCCCGCATCAAGATCCCAGACAATGCTTCCTCATGGGAAGGCATGTCATTGGAATTGAGGAGGTCTTCGAAGTATTCTCTCCACCGACTCACAACGTCCCGAGTTGAGGTCAGCAGCGTGCCATCCCCACTATACACAGTGTTGATGGTGCACTGCTTCCCCCTCCTGAAATACCTGATGGAGGACCAGAATTTCCTCAAAGCCGTCCAGAAGTCGTTCTCCGTGGCCTCACCGAACTCCTCCCATGCCTAGGTGGACACAATAACTAAACATGCAATAATAACATGCATAGGACTCCTTCTTCAGCATCCCTCACTGGGTTTGAGGGTGGCCGCCACGACAGGCACAGACCACCTTACGGCCACAGCTCCGGTCGGCTGCCTTCGCAATGGAGCCGTGGAACATGGTCCACTCTGACTCAATGTCCCCTGCCTCCCCAGGGACGTGGGTGACGTTCTGCCCGAGGTGGGAGTTGAAACTCCTTCTGATTGTGGCAGACCTTCCTATCAGACCCTCACAATACGTTGGGGCCTGTTCGGACTGGCATCTTCCCCCACCATCGGAGCCAACAACTCACCACCAGATTGTGATCAGTTGACAGCTCTGTGCCGCTCTTCACCAGACTGTCCAAGACATGCAGCCGCAATTCCAATGACATGACCACAAAGTCGATCATCAAACTGTGGCCTAGGGTGTCCTGGTGCCAAGTGTGCAAATGGACACCCCCTCCAGCAGAATGGTAGCGTCCCCAGCAGGAGCGCTGTACAACACCACCTCCAAGGACTCCAAAAAAGCTGGGTACTATCAACTGCTATTTGGTGCATCGGCACAAACCACAGTCAGGACCCGTCCCCCCACCTGAAGGCGGAGGGAGGCTACCCCGTCATGCACCGGAGTGAACCCCAATGTACAGGCACTGAGCCAGGGCGGATAAGTACCCACACCTGCTCGGTGCCTCTCACCAGGGGCAACTCCAGAGTATGTAAGAGAGTCCAACCCCTCTTGAGAGGACTGGTATCAGAGCCAGAGCTGTGTGTGGAGACAAGCCACAAGACTATATCTAGTCGGGACTTCTTGACCTCACATACCAGCCTCCTTCCCTGCCAGAGGGGTGATGTTTCACATCCCTAGAGCCTTGTTCGGTAGCCGGGCATTGGATCACCAAGGTCCCTGTCCTCGGCCACCCCCCAGCTCACACTGCACTAAGACCCCTCCAACAGGTGGTGAGCCCATGGGAAGCAGGACCCACGTTATCCTTTCGGGCCTTAAACAGATCCTGTCTGACAAAATCATGTTGGACAAAAGATCTAAAAAAGCTGCAACAAAATAACACGACCCAAACAAATTAAAGAACAGTCAAGAAATAAAGTAATTGACATCTTTCAGTCTAGAAAGGGTTACAAAGCCATTTCAAAATATTTAGGATTCCAGCGAACCAAAGGGAGAGTCATTATCCACACATGGAGAAAACATGGAAGTGGTAAACCTCCCCAGGAGTAGCCGGCCTACAAAGATTACCCTAAGACTCATTCAGAAGGCCACAGAGGAACTCTTTTGTTAAATTCGAATAATTCTGCAAGGAAGCGTGGGCCAAAATGTCTCCACAGAGATGTGAAAAACATGTTGCCAATTATAGAAAATCCTTGATTTCAGTTGTTGCCGCTGAGGATGGCCCAACCAGTTAGGGGCCATTACCTTTTCCACACAAGGCCGGGTAACTTTTAATAGTTTTTTTTTCCTAAATAAATGAAATTTGAAATTACCTTTTTAAAAACAGCATTTTAAGTTCACTTGGGTTATATTTGTCCGATATTTAGATTTGTTTGATTATCTTAAAGTGGGGAAACTATGCAAAAATGTAAGTGTTTGAGAAGGGGGCCAATACTTTTTCATGGCACTGTACTGGAAGACCGCTCCTTCGCTTCAAGGACGTCTGCAAGTGGGATTCAACAGAGGAAAACAATAGCCGCACCATCAACTTTTGTCTGCCCAACTTGTGGTAGAGATTGCCAGTCCCAGATAGGCCTTCATAGTCATTGTAGAAAATGCCATCCAGTGTTTCCTACAGGACTGGAATCTCTTTGTGGTGTTGGGTATCTGGCCGCTGGCCAGACCAGGGTTTTTGGAGTGGGCGGGGTTAACGTTAAACGAACACTTACCAAATATCTTATGATAAATTACAATATTTTACTAAAAACATCTGCATAAATAAATAAATACAAAGAAATAAATCTAAAATGTCAAATCAAACAAGGCTCTACACTAACCTTTTCATTGGCAACACTCGACCATGCATGATGTGTCTACTCCAACATAATTGGCATACCGTAGCTTTGTATATAATAAAGATTGACAGTGACTTGGGTTATATTTCCAAAATATTTTACTGTTAGGCGGCACGGTGGTGACTGGTTAGCACATCTGCCTCACAGTTCTGAGGCCCGGGGTTCAAATCCCGGCCCCGCCTGTGTGGGGTTTGCATGTTCTCCCCGTGTTTGCGTGGGTTTTCTCCGGGCACTCCAGTTTCTTCCCACATGCCAAAAACATGCATGGTAGGTTGATTGAAGACTCTAAATTGCCCTTAGTTGTGAATGTGTGCGCAAATGGTTGTTTGTTTATATGTGCCCTGCGATTGGCTGGCAACCAGTTCAGGGTATACCCCGCCTCTCGCCCAAAGATAGCTGGGATAGGCTCCAGCTGTCAGGAACGGAACAGATGATAGGGCCCACAAATGCACGACTCCAAAACAAATGGACAGTTTCAAAAAAGAGGTTTAATATACGGGCAGAGATCGGTACACAGGCAGGCAATCCAAAAAGGGCAACACTACCCAAAAACGTGAGGCAAAATGGCGAGGTCGATAATCGGAACAGCGTCTAGTCTTACTGTGAGTCTGTGACGTGGAAACAAGGAATGCTGGAACGCGACGACAAGGTACAACAAA
Organism: Phyllopteryx taeniolatus; assembly: GCF_024500385.1. Classification (NCBI taxonomy): domain Eukaryota; kingdom Metazoa; phylum Chordata; class Actinopteri; order Syngnathiformes; family Syngnathidae; genus Phyllopteryx; species Phyllopteryx taeniolatus. The sequence continues at coordinate 4,252,403 of NC_084511.1, forward strand.
CTGGCGACTGGAAAGAATGAGACGAGGTTAAGTGCAAGGGGTAATTTGGGTGAACGAGGCACAGGTGGTGAAGATGCTCTCAGCAGCAGGTGTGTATGAGACAGGGGGAAGACAACAACCGGAATGCACACCCATGACAGTACACCTCCTCCCCAGACGGCCCCAGAGCCCCTTGATGCGCAACGTGGAAGTCCCGAATGAGCGAGTCATCCATGATAAATGCAGATGGCACCCATGAACGTTCCTCAGGCCCGTAGCCCTCCCAGTCCACCAGATATTGAAACCCCCTCCCCCTCCGATGAGACGACGACAGCCGCCTCACAGTGAAGACAGGGCCTCCATCCACGAACCGGGGGGGAGGAGTGGGTCTGGAAGGCGGTACCAGAGGGGACTCCCAGGCAGGCTTGAGGAGGCTGACGTGAAAACCAGGGTGGACCCGCAGCGACCTTGGGAGCCTAAGCTTCACGGTGACAGGGTTGATGATCTTTGTGATGGGGAAGGGCCCAACGAACCTGGGAGCGAGCTTCCTGGACTCCACCCGGAGTGGAATATGTTTGGTAGAGAGCCAAACTCGCTGACCCACTTTGTAGTTTGGGGCCGGTGTCCTCCGGTCAGCAGTGGTTTTGTAGTACCGTCCCTGGCGCAGCAGCATCTGGTGGGCTCGCTCCCAGGTCCTCCTGCAGCGTCTCACCAAGGTCAATGCCGCTGGAACTGTGTACTCTGGGGCTATGGCAGGAAATAGAGATGGTTGGTAACCATGCACAACGTGAAAAAGCGATAGACTAGTGGATGCAGAGGGGAGGGAATTGTGAGAGAATTTGACCCAAACCAGATTCTGAGACCAGGATCGTGGCTCCTGTGAAGCAAGACATTGGAGCGCAGTCTCCAGGTCTTGGTTCAGCCTCTCGGTTTGGCCGTTGGTGTCAGGGTGAAACTCAGATGACAGATTGACGGTAGCACCTATGAGATTGCAAAACTCCTTCCAAAATTGCGAAATGAATTGGGGACCCCTATCGGATACCACATTCTTGGGGAAACCATGGAACTTGAATACCTGGTGTATCATTAACTCGGCAGTGTTAATGATAATGAGTCTGCTGGATCCATGTTATGGCCAGTTCGTTCTGTCATGAACGGAGCAGAGGATATGACCCAAAAATGCACAACTCGAAAACAAATGGACAGTTTCAAGAGAGGTTTAAGGTCGGTACACAGGCAGGCAATCCAAAAAAGGCAACAGTATCCAAAAACGTGAGGCAAAAAGGCGAGGTCAATAATCGGAACAGGGTCTAGTCTTACTGAGAGTCTGTGATGTGGAAACAAGGAATTCTGGAACGCGACGACAAGGTACAACGAACTGGCGACTAGAAAGAATGAGACACGAGGTTAAATGCAAGGGGTAATTAGGGTGAATGAGGCACAGGTGGTGAAAATGCTCTCAGGAGCAGGTGTGTATAAGACAGGGGGAAGACAACAACCGGAACACACACCCATGACACCAGCACGCCCGCGACCCTAGTGAGGATAAGCAGTACAGAAAATGGATGGATGGATGGATGGATTTTACTGTGAATCTGAAGTTTGTCTGCAACAAGCAGTAGCTAATTGAACAGGTAATTTATTTTATATTTAAAAAGACAATGGAAACATGCATGTTCAGGTAAAAGCAAAGCATAACAAAAGGCATGAATTTTTTTACGTATATGTATTTGTTTTTGTTACTTTTTATAAAATACTGTACTTAAATTAACGTAATAGCATAAGTAACTTAATATCAGCATACATGGGGGTTTGTATTAAGGGACAAAAACAACGTGTGATATGAATAAGCTTTTATTTGTGAACAAACGAGCAGAACTTCATTTTTAGTAACAATGTCGTTGTTTTCAAAAAATGCAGAACTGTACATAAAGTTATAACTAAATACTTTTTTTGGAACCTTTTCGAAATTATTTTAATGACTAACTTGTGGGTTTACAGTATGAGTCCTGTGACAGTATGAAGTGGGATGCTGATCTGATGCTGTATTATATTTAATGGTGGACATGAGACTTAATAGTTGCATACGTAGCCTTACTTTTTTCACAAAGATTATTTACATAACTTTATGACTTATAATTGTGGACAAAGGTGTTAACGGAGTTAAGTTATGCGTGGGGAGGGAAACTTTGCAACTTTGGTTCGCTTCCTGTTATAATCTTTTTGCAGCGTAATCTTAAACCCAAAACGTCCTGAAGACTGCACGGAGGCTTTGCCCAACATGGAGTGGCGTTTCCAAGCGAAAAACAAAATACAACCAAAAACAGCACCGAGTATGCTGTGACGATACGCCATTACGCTGGCTGGAGCAGCGTCACTGGTGTGGAGCGATACTGTCTGGAATGTTGATGCCGCTTATTTATACCTGAAGTATCGATATTTTTGATACTTTAGTCATTTGAGTGACTGTATTTTCAGTATCAGTTATGAGGACCTGGGTTCAAATCCGGCCTCCTTGTGTGGAGTTTGCATGTTCTCCCTGTGCCTGGGTGGGTTTTCTCCTGGTACTCCGATTTCATCCCACATCCCAAAACATGCATGATAGGTTAATTTAAAACTCTAAATTGCCGTAGGTGTGAATGTGAGTGCGACTGGTTGTTTGTCTATACGTGCCCTTCGATTGGCTGGCGACCAGTTTCGAGTGTACCCCGCCTCTTGCCCAGACTCAGCTGGGGTAGGTGCGAGCACGCCCGCGACCCTAAGGAGGATACAGTAAGAGGTACGGAAAATGGATGGATGGATCATTATCAGATACACAAAAGGAGAACATGGCGGCGCAATTTCCATGCAGCCAGAGCCAACATCTATTTGCGGCTACCAAAATTTCATTGTGAGGCCCGCCACAAATACATGTATCTGTGTGAAACTCCAAAGAGCGGCATGAGATGGTCATGTTTAAGACTGCAACAACAAATAGATGGAATTGATAAAAATCAATGATTAAAAGTGTTGCAACAAATTTCATTATCAGTTCGTTGTGTCACGTGATTATCATGTCAGTCACCCACCGCGTTGCATGATGCACTCTGCTGTAAGATGCCACAGAAGAAGACCAGTGTGGCGGAAATAGAGCCATATGGATAAAGCTGAGCCAGTGTTTTATTTATTTATTTATTTTTTTAAATGTTACTCTACCAAAAATAGCTTGTTCCAGACGCCAATGACTTGTTTTGCATTCGTTAGTTAACAATGCCGCCATAGCTCTCTCTCTCTCTCTCTCTCTCTCTCTCTCTTTCTCTCTTTCTCTTTCTTTCTTTCTTTCTTTCTTTCTTTCTTTCTTTCTTTCTTTCTGTGCGCTCTAAATCACCATAGATACTACCCATCAGCAAATGGCCGCCAAGTAAATGGCCCACATTCAACATGGGCGCCACATAGGCATTTTGTATATCTGTGATCCAGAAATACATTAGTCCCATTCTCTTTGCGCATTGCGCCACAGCACCACTAAACAACAGTGGCCAATTCTGGAACTAACAGACTTTGTAAACAGCAATTTAAGTGACAAATGAAAACTATTTTTGGTCACATTGTTCAGTTCCGACGGTCCGTTTTATCCGATATCCGTTAAATCGAGACTGTCTCACGGTTACGAATCCCCCAGTTTACGAACAATTCGGGTTAAGTCCAAAATTTTCATCGAAAAATTACCTCTAGTTAAGTATTATTTTCAGCTTGTGAACGGTCCTGGTATGGACAAACAGAAGGATCTATTTTGTGCTTTGACTCGTGCTGCATGATGATCGTTGACTCTGCATTTCTGTAAAATGAAAACTCGTTGTCTGATGGCGGTGTAGGGCGGTAATCTGTTTCGCTTTTAGGCGGAATTTTCGCCTTTGCATCCTTTATTTCCCAATCGCAAATCTAATAGTGTTTATGATTAACGTGGTAAAATATAATCGATATAATTGTTTTTTCATCAAAAAATACTATTTACAGTATGTATGTTTTTTATTGAATTGTAGTGTCTCTTTAATTAAGACAACGGACAGTTAATGTTGGCGTAATGACATCAAAATAGCTCTCCACGCATGTTCCGCCCATACACACATTCAGCCAATCACAGATGTGACCGGAAGCTGCCGCATTTATGAATAAAGACTGGAGTAGGTGCGATATTGTTACAATGAACTTTTTCTAAAATATGTAAACAAAGGGTCAAGCAATCAGAATGGCACCCAAGATAAAGAGTGATACTGCTAAAGATAGTGTTAGGTAGCACTTGTCGTAGATGAGAGGAAAGATCTGTGCTGTGCTTCTTCTCGCATTGTGCAACGTCATTAACTGTCTGTAAACATCCCAAAAACACGCATGGTAGGTTAATTGAGGACTCTAAATCGTCCGCAGGTGTGAATGTGAGTGCGATTGGTTATTTGTTTATATGTGCCCTGCGATTGGCTGGCGACCAGTTCAGGGTGTACACTGCCTCTTACTTGAAGATAGCTAGGATAGGCTCTAGGATGCCAGCGACCCTCGTGAGGATAAGCGACACGGAAAATGAATGAATGACAAAAAAATGAGAAGGCGCTCGCTCTTGCTGGTGATAGGATGAGTTTGGCAATCAAAAAAAAAAAAAGATCAAAGTGATCAAAAGAAATGTGCAGCAACTAGTAAAACAATTCATCTTTGAAATGACAATGTGACATTCCACTTTTAGATTTCTTATTCCGAACAGAAAAAGACAAGTTTCCCTGGATTGGCTTGTTGTGCCAAAATCAACAAATGAAATAGAAAAGAAACACAAAAGAAAAAACACCCGAATCAGAATTTCCCCGTGTTATTATGGAAGAAGAATCTTAATTCAATGAGCTGTAGTGCTCCTCCCCTTTCCCTATTTAGTTGAAGTTAGTTGAAGCAACAAACTATCCTGTTTATTTAGTGTTTTATTTCTTTATAATAGTGTGTTTTCATTTCTGTATTGCGCTATATTTTTAACCAGACTGATAAAAAGGCAAGTATAACTTAATTTTGTGGCTGGAACGGATGAATTGCATTTCTGTTCATTTCATTGGGAAACATTACCGCAGTTTAAGAACGTGTCGGATTACCCACTGGGTCACGGAACGAATTAAATTTGTAACCCAAGGTTTCACTGTCCTTCATATAGGCCTAAATCAGCCTTACCTGGATTAAAAAAGGTAAAAGATCCCCTTCCATCAGTCTTTACCCCCCCCCCACCCCCCCCCCCACTGTTTTATGCAAAACATAAGTCAAGACCTGGTCTAAGTTTGACCCTCCTAATCATAAAAACTCATTATCCAAATACTTCTGGACCTAGATACACGTACTGCCAACAATGGTATAACCACTTGCACAATACAATGAGAGAAAATATTTTTGTGAGCGTAATTTGCAGTGGTGTAGAACTGCACTGCATCATACAGTAGCTGTTTCTAAAATGTTGTTTACCTCATGAAAGAGTCAGAATATTAGACACTTCTCTTTATACAGCGGTGTAGTTGTCTGACACTATATTAGCTTCATTTATTTTCAAATTTATATTCAATTTTTTTTAACAGCTTGATCTCCTGTAATAGCATTTTAACAGATGTGTATATTTGTATTTTCAGTCAATGGTGTTTTGAAATTATGTTTGTCTGAATCTCTAGGTTGGAGAATGCCTTCTATGAACATGCTCAGACATACTATTACAATGAAATCCGTCGAGTTAAATCTCATAAGGAGTTTCTAAACAAGACAACACATCAGGTATGGAAAAAAGCCAGTAATTGGAAGCAACCCTTCAGTGAATATAAGAAGTCTACACACCGGCCAAGCTAGATCATTTGAAAAAAATTTGCACCATTACTGTGACCTATAATATGTACAAATCAATTTATATATATATATATATGCTCAGATTTAAGAAATCACATCCAAACTCATGGTAAATGGGAAACAGCACATACCTGCCCCCCTTTAAAGGTGCTCTGATTAACCCTAAATAAAGTTCAGATGTTCTTGTAGGCTGCGATTGGCTGGCAACCAGTTCAGGGTGTACCCAGCCTCCTGCCCAATGACAGCTGAGATAGGCTCCAGCACGTCCGCGACCCTAGTGAGGAGAAGCGGCTCAGAAAATGGATGGATGGATGTTCTTGTAGGCTTTTTCTGACATTTTGCAGTCACATCCTACAGCACAAGCCATGATCCCCAGAGAGTTTCCACTACATCAGAGGGGTGTTATTGTTTAAAGGTATTAGTCAGGAGAAGCGTTCAAAATAATTTACAAGGCATTAAATATACCATGGAACACAGTGAAGATAGTCATTATCAATTGGAAAAAAATATGGCGCAACAGTTTTACTACCAAGAAATGACCATGTCTCCAAAAATTATGAAAAGATGACAAGAAAACTGGTCATGGAGCCTACCAAAAGACCGACAGCAATATTGAAGTAGTGCATGTACGTCATATTGCCAAAAGTATTTTTTCACCTGCCTTGTCTTGCATATGAATTTAAGTGACATTCCATTCTTGATACATGGGGTTTGATATGACGTGAGTAAACTCTTTACAGTGTTAACAGTGTCGATTCTTCTGGGAAGGCTTTCTACAAGGTTTAGGAGTTTGGTTACAGGAATTTTTAACCATTCCTGTTCCACTCTCCACCAGTGTACAAAGCAAGTTCCATAAAGACAGGGATGAGAGAGTTTGGTGTGGAGGAATTTGAATGCACTGCACAGAGACCTAACTTCAACCTGATAGAACCCTCTGAGATTAATTACAGTGGAGACTGAAGCCAGGCCTTCTTGTCCAACATCAGTGTGGGATGTCACAAATGCACTTCTGGAAGAATGTTTAAAAAAAAAAAAAAAAAAAAAAAAAAAAAAAAAAGCTCCTAAACCTTGTTGAAAGCCTTGCCAGGTGAGTTGAAGGTGTTAACACTGCAAAGGGTTGACTGACACCTTATAAAACCTCATGGATTAAGAGTGGGATGTCCCTTAAATTCATATATGACTCAAGGCAGATAGTGAATACTTTTGGTAATATAATGTATTTCTGCCTAGTACTGGCCGTAAACTCCATGTGACAGAAATTTCCCATCTTCTTCATATGTATGGGCAAAGGGATAGGGTGGGAAGACAGAAGCTTTATCTTACAAAGAAAAGAAAAGAAAATCTGGAAAAATATGTTATGACCCGAAGAAATCAAGGATGACCTTTTTGGCCATTTGATGCAAACACACCACTGTTCATCACCAAAACAATACCCACAGTGAAGCACGGTGGTGGCAACATCATGCTTCAGGGTTTGTTTGTTTTCAGCTGGAACTGGGGCCCTCGTCAAGGTGGAGGGAATTATGATCATTTGGAAATACCTTTGTGTTAGAACAAAAGCATCAGGCAATTACTAGGAAGCAAAAGAAAAGTGAGTAAAAGTCTGTGAGAACAGCTAAACTTTGTTTCAGGTTAATCAGAAGCACTTTAAATGGTGGCAGGTTTGTGCTGACTCCCATTCAACATGAGTTTGAATGTGATTGAATGAATTCTGAACACAGCCACATCCCCAGTTAGGGTGCGTGCCTCCGTGGAGCCACATTATCTCAGTTGTTTGTTTTTACTTCTCCTCTTAAAAATATGTAGGTTTTTTTCCAATTAAATTATACACTTTTTGGTCACATTAATGGTGGAAAGAAGTTTGAATTTATTTAATTTGGTCATTTTTTATATCACAAAAACCTGGCATTTGAACAGGGATTTGGTGACTTGTATTCACTGTAAGTTTACATTTATAACCTTTACGTACTTAAAATAAACCACATGCTGTATTTTTTTTCAACATTTTTAACTTCCTGTTTCTAGTTGCTGTTTGTCCGACACCAGTTCAAAATCGCTTTCTTCAGTGAGCTGAAGCAAGACACCCAGAATGCTTTAAAGTAAGTTATTGGTAAGCAACAGAGTGATGGAGTGTGAGTAACTTTAGATTTTGTCTTTGGTCACAGACACTACAGAACTGCCTATAGCCTGGTCCACGAGCTGAGAGCCCATGAGTCAAATATGTTGGAGATCAAAACCTTGGCAGGATTCATTAACTACAAGGTCTGTATCTGTCTGGCAGATTTAAAAAACAAAAAACAAAAAAAAAAACAAAAAAAAAAAAACTAAACCTTAATACCTCTTCAGGTAAAAAAAAAAAAAAAAAAAAAACCTTACCTTAACACCTCTTCCTTGAGTCATCACCCTGATCGTGGTGGAGGGGTTTGTGTGTCCCAGTGATCCCAGAAGCTAAGTTGTCTGGAGCTTTATGCGCCTGGTAGGGTCACCCGTGGCAAACAGGTCCTAGCTAGAGACCAGACAAACTATGATGAATAAAAATGTTTTCCCTTGCCCGGACGCGGGTCACGGAGGCTCCCCTCTGGAGCCAGGCCTGGAGGTGCGGCTCGAAGGCAAGCGCCTGGCCGGGCACAGTGCAAAAGGGTACCGTGGGTCACCCTTCCTATGGGGTCAGCACCTGTAGGAGGGGCCATAGGGGTTTGGTGCAGTGTGAGTTGGGCGGTGGCCGAAGTCCGGGATCTTGGCGATCCGATCCCCAGCTACAGAAGCTGGCTCGAGGGACATGGAACATCACATCTCTGGCAGGGAAGGAGCCCGAGCTGGTGTGTGAGGACGAGAAGTCACAACTAGATATCTTCGAGCTGGCCTCCACACATGGCTTGAGCTCTAGTACCAGTCCTCTCAAGAGTTGGGTTGGGTTGGACTCTCTTCCACTTTGGAGTTACCCACGGTGAGAGGCACAGAGCAGGCGTGGGTATACTTATTACACCCCGGCTCAGAGCCTGTACATTGGGATTCACCCCGGTGAACGAGAGGGTAGCCTTCCTCCACCTTCGGGTGGGGGATGGGTCCTGACTGTTCTTTGTGCCTATGCACCAAACAGCAGTTGAGAGTACCCAGCCTTTTTGGAGTCCATGGAGGGGGTGCTGGAGAGCATTCCCGCTGGGGACTCCATCGTTCTGCTGGAGGACTTCAGTGCTCACATGGGCAATGACAGTGAGACCTGGAAGGGCGTGATTGGGAGGAACGGCTCCCCTGATCAGAACCCGAGCGGTGTTCTGTTATTGGACTTGTGTGCTCATTACGGCTTGTCCATAACGAACACGATGTTCAAACATAAGGGTGTCCATATGTGCACTTGAAATCAAGAGACCCTCGGCCACAGTTCGATGATCGACTTTGTCGTCGTGTCATCAGACTTATGGCCGCATGTCTTGGACACTGGTGAGGAGAGGCGTGGAGCTGTCAACTGATAACCCCCTGGTTGTGTGTTGGTTTCGATGGTGGGAACATGCCGCTCTGACCTGGCAGGCCCAAATATATTGTGAGGGTCTACTTGAAACTGGTTTGTCCCCAGGGTCGCCTCCCGGGGGGGACATGGGCGGAACATCTCACCAGGGAGGCGTCCAGGAGGCATCCTAATCTGATGCCTGAGTCACCTTATCTAGCTCCTCTCAATGCGGAGGAGCAGCGGCTCTACTCTGAGCCCTTCCCGGATGACCGGGCTTCTCACCCTGCGGAGGAAACTCATTTCGGCCGCTTGTATCCGACATCTTGTTCTTTCGGTCACGACCCACAGTTCGTGACCATAGGTGAGGGTAGGAAAGTAGATCGACCGGTAAATCGAGAGCTTCACCTTTCGTCTTAGCTCCTTCTTTACCACAAATGGCTTCTTTACACTATACAAAGTCCGCATCACTGCAGACGCTGCACCGATCCGCCTTTCGATCTCCCGTTCCATTCTTCCCTCACTCGTGAACAAGACCCCAAGATACTTCAACTCCTCCACTTGGGGCAGGATCTCATCCCCGACCAAGAGAGGGCACGCCACCTCGAAATCTGAGACCATGGTGCTGATTCTCATCAAAGCCGCTTCACACTCAGCTGCGAACTGTTCCAGTGAGTGTTGGAGGTCACGGCTTGATGAAGCCAACAGAACCACATCATCATAAAAGTTATGAACAGAATCGGTGACAAAGGGCAGCCTTGGCGGAGTCCAACTGTCACCGGAAACGCGCACCAAATTCTGACTCCGGTCGTACAGGGCCCGAACAGCCTGTATCAGGGGGTTCGGTACCCCATACTCCCGAAACACCCCCCACAGGACCCCCCGAGGGACGCGGTCGAACGCCTTCTCCAAGTCCACAAAACACACGTAGACTGGTTGGGCGAACTCCCATGCACCCTCGAGGACCCTGCCAAGGGTGTAGAGCTGGTCCACTGTTCCACGGCCAGGACGAAAACCACACTGCTCCTCCTGAATCTGAGATTCAACTTCCCGACGGACCCTCCTCTCCAGCACCCCTGAATAGACCTTACCAGGGAGGCTGAGGAGTGTGATCCCCCTGTAGTTGGAACAGACCCTCCGGTCCCCCTTCTTAAAAAGGGGGACCACCACCCCAGTCTGCCAATCCAGAGGCACTGTCCCCGATGTCCACGCGATGTTGCAGAGGCGTGTTAACCAGGACAGCCCTACAACATCCAGAGCCTTGAGGAACTCCGGGCGAATCTCATCCACCCCCGGGGCTTTGCCACCGAGGAGCTTTTTAACCACCTCGGTGACCTCAACCCCAGAGATAGGAGAGCCCACCTCAGAGAACCCAGACTCTGGTCCCTCATGGGAAGGTGTGTTTGTGGAATTGAGGAGGTCTTCGAAGTATTCTCCCCACCGGGTCACAACGTCCCGAATCGAGGTCAGCAGCACCCCATCCCCACTATACACAGTGTTGATGGGGCACTGCTTCCCCCTCCTGAGATGCCAGATGGTGGACCAGAATTTCCTCGAAGCCGTCTGGAAGTCTTTCTCCATGGCCTCACCGAACTCCTCCCATGCCCGAGTTTTTGCTTCAGCGACCACCAAAGCTGCCTTCCGCTTGGCCTGCCAGTACCCATCAGCTGCCTCAGGAGTCCCACAGGCCAAAAAGGCCCGATAAGACTCCTCCTTCAGCTTGACGGCATCCCTCCCCATTGGTGTCCACCAGCGGGTTCGGAAATTGCCGCCATGACAAGCCACCTTACGGCCACAGCTCCGGTCGGCCGCCTCAACAATGGAGGCGCGGAACATGGTCCACTTGGACTCGAAGTCCCCCGCCTCCCCCGGAACATGAGCAAAATTCTGTTGGAGGTGGAAGTTGAAACTCCTTCTGACAGGGGATTCCGCCAGACGTTCCCAGCAGACCCTCACAATACGTTTGGGCCTGCCACGTTGGACCTCGTCCTCACACACCAGCTCGGGCTCCTTCCCTGCCAGAGAGGTGACATTCCAATTCCCTAGAGCCATCTTCTGTAACCGGGGATCGGATCGCCAAGGTCCTCGCCTTCGGCCACCGGCCAGCTCGCACTTCACCCAACCCCTATGGCCCTTCCCACAGGTGGTGAGCACATGGGAAGTCAATTCAGTTTTTTTTTTATTTTTTTTTTTATTATTATTATTATTTTTTCTTTACTGTCATTATATGGTGGGAACAGCATTGGCTTTCTGCTCATGTGCGGCAATACACTTTTGAACTTCTTGATGCAATTGGGGTTTAGTTTTTATTGACAATCGCTGTTCCTGCTGTGCACGTCTTGGCCTCGGAGGGGCAGTGTGATACGCAATGAGATACACAAACCTGCAGTAACAGAAAGTCACAATCGAATAATGTTATTGTAACTCGTTTTTTTTCAGTTTGAAGAATATATGACAGGGAGTATTGCTTATACAGCGTTTGTGTACCAATATTCATTGTTTTGAGAGATATACAGTCCCCTCTAAAAGTATTGGAACGGCAAGGTCCATTCCTTTGTTTTTGTTGTTTTTTGTTTGCTCCTCCTTGAGCCGTCACCTTATCGTGGTGGAGGGGTTTGTGTGTCCCAATGATCCTAGGAGCTAAGTTGTCTGGGGCTTTATGCCCCTGGCAGGGTCACCCATGGCAAACAGGTCCGAGGTGAAGGACCAGACAAAGCACGGCTCAAAGACCCCTTATGATGACGACAAAAAATGGACACAGGTTTCCCTTGCCTGGACGCGGGTCACCGGGGCCCCCCTCTGGAGCCAGGCCTGGAGGTGAGGCTCGAAGGCGAGCGCCTGGTGGCCGGGCCTGCACCCATGGGGCCCGGCCGGACACAGCCCGAAAGGGTAACGTGGGTCCCCCTTCCTATGGGCTCACCACCTGTGGGAGTGGCCATAGGGGTCGGGTGCAGTGTGAGTTGGGCGGTGGCCGAAGTCCGGGATCTTGGCGATCCGATCCCCAGCTACAGAAGCTGGCTCGAGGGACATGGAACATCACATCTCTGGCAGGGAAGGAGCCCGAGCTGGTGTGTGAGGACGAGAAGTCCCAACTAGATATCTTCGGGCTGACCTCCACACATGGCTTTAGCTCTCGTACCAGTCCTCTCGAGAGGGGTTGGACTCTCTTCCACTCTGGAGTTGCCCGCGGTGAGAGGCGCCGAGCAGGTGTGGGTATACTTATTGCTCCCCGGCTCGGCGCCTGTACGTTGGGGTTCACCCCGGTGGACGAGAGGGTAGCCTCCCTCCGCCTTCGGGTGGGGGGACGGGTCCTGACTGTTGTTTGTGCCTATGCACCAAACAGCAGTTCAGAGTACCTACCCTTTTTGGAGTCCTTGGAGGGGGTGCTGGAGAGCGCTCCTTCGTTCTGCTGGGGGACTTCAATGCTCACGTGGGCACTGACAGTGAGACCTGGAATGGCGTGATTGGGAGGAACGGCCCTCCCGATCAGAACCCGAGCGGTGTTCTTTTATTGGACTTCTTTGCTCATCACGGATTGTCCATAACAAACACCATGTTCAAGGATAAGGGTGTCCACACGTGCACTTGGCACCAGGACACCCTAGATCGCAGTTCGTTGATCGACTTTGTGGTTGTGTCATCGAACTTGCGGCTGCATGTCTTGGACACTCGGGTGAAGAGAGGGGCGGAGCTGTCAACTGATCACCACCTGGTGGTGAGTTGGCTCCGATGGTGGGGGAAGATGCCGGTCCGACACGGCAGGCCCAAATGTATTGTGAGAGTCTGCTGAGAGCGTCTGGCGGAATCCCCTGTCAGAAGGAGTTTCAACTTCCACCTCCGACAGAACTTTGCTCATGTTCCGGGGGAGGCTGGGGACATGGAGTCCGAGTGGACCATGTTCCGCGCCTCCATTGCTGAGGCGGCCGAACGGTGCTGTGGCCGTAAGGTGGTCGGTGCCTATCGTGGTGGCAAGCCCCGAACCCGTTGGTGGACACAAACGGTGAGGGATGCCGTCAAGCTGCAGAAGGAGTCCTTTCGGGCCTTTTTGGCCTGTGGGACTCCTGAGGCAGCTGATGGGTACCGGCTGACCAAGCGAAAGGCAGCTTTGGTGATCACTGAAGCAAAAACCCGGGCATGGGAGGAGTTCATTGAGGCAAGGGAGAAAGCCTTCCGGACGGCTTCGAGGAAATTCTGGCCCAACATCCGCCGTCTCAGGAGGGGGAAGCAGTGCACCATCAACACTGTGTATAGTGAGGATGGGGCGCTGCTGACCTCGACTAGGGACGTTGAGAGCTGGTGGGGAGAATACTTCGAAAACCTCCTCAATTCCACCGACACGCCTTCCCATGAGGGAGCATTGTCTGGGAGTCTGGGTTCTCTGATGCAGGCTCTCCTATCTCTGGGGTTGAGTTCACTGAGGTGGTTAAAAAGCTCCTCGGTGGCTGGGCCCCAGGGGTGGATGAGATTCGCCCGGAGTTCCTCAAGGCTCTGGATGTTGTAGGGCTGCCCTGGTTAACACGCCTCTGCAACATCGCGTGGACATCGGGGACAGTGCCTCTGGACTGGCAGACTGAGGTGGTGGTCCCCCTTTTTAAGAAAGGGGACCAGAGGGTGTGTTCCAACTACAGGGCGATCACACTCCATAGGTCTATTCAGGGGTGCTGGAGAGGAGGGTCCATCGGGAAGTTGAATCTCAGATTCAGGAGGAGCAGTGCGGTTTTCGTCCTGGCCGTGGAACAGTGGACCAGCTCTACACCCTTGGCAGGGTCCTCGAGGGTGCATGGGAGTTCGCCCAACCAGTCTACGTGTTTTGTGGACTTGGAGAAGGCGTTCGACCGTGTCCCTCGGGGGGGTCCTGTAGGGGGTGTTTCGGGAGTATGGGGTACCGAACCCCCTGATACGGGCTGTTCGGTCCCTGTTTGGTGCGCATTTCCGGTGACGGTTGGACTCCGCCAAGGCTGCCTTTTGTCACCGATTCTGTTCATAACTTTTCTGGACAGAATTTCTAGGCGCAGCTGAGGCGTAGAGTTTGTCCGGTTTGGTGGCCTCAGTAATGAATCTCTCTAATGTTTCAGCAATCAATCTAAAAGGCAAAACCTGAGCAACTAGAAACACCCATCAGTCACATGTTCCAATACTTTTGCTCACCAGAAAAGTGGGTGGTTTCAAACAAAAGGTGCTCTGTCCCGAGTTGTTTAACACATCTAGATGTAAATACCATGAAATAATAGCTGGAATTCAAAACATTTGTCTCATATTCATCTTTTGATCTGAAACCTAAATGTCTTCTTCAGTATACAACAAAAACAAAGGAATTGACCTTGCCATTCCAATACTTTTGGAGGGGACTCTCAGTGCTGTGAATTCAATGGAAACTTCCGTTAGCTCATCAATGGTATTTTTCATTCATTGTGTGTTAGCTTTGAGCAAATGATTTTTTTGAACAAAACCTAAGAAATAAATGAAGGCTGTGATGTGTTTCAATATTTAATCGGTGGAATTATTTTATGTGAGTTTAGTTTTTCAGTGAATTTAAACTAGAGAATCAGTAAACGATTTCAAGCAAGCAACATTCACTCTTACTCCTTGCAACTATGTTAGCACCTTAGCAACCTGTTGTTCTGATCATGTGGGATCTGCATGCCATCGGGCGCTGTTGGAAAAAAGTGGGAGCGGAGCATGGAATAGAGTGCTTGTATAAGTGTGTTAAAATCTGAGATTTTAGAGCCACTTCGATCCGATCCTCGTTTCTTTTGCTGACATCTTACCAATTTCCCATCTCAATGATCAGATCGGGACACTTGTACATAATCTGAAATTTATTTTGTGTTTTGTAATATCCATCCTTCCATGTTCCGTACCACATATCCTCACTTGGGTCGCGGGCAAGCTGGAGTCAAGCCCAGCTGACTCAGGGTGAGAGGTGGGGTAAACCCTGAACTGGTTGCCAGCCAATCACAAGTTTTGTAATATAAGACTAGATAAGGTAAAATGTTTTGTTAATAAAGTTAGCCAGAGCTGCTAGGAATGCACAATTATTAATGTCCTTTCACCATTCTTCCGGTCATATTGTTTTGCCCATTTTTGTTTTAATTTGTCGTATTTCATCATGCCTTTGAGATTGTAGGGTGAAAGCTGCTGCCGGCTAGTAGTGTGGACTGAATGGGTGGCAACAATGGAATGCTAGCATTTTGAGGGTAGAAATCTGTCAGCAACATTCTATATTGGAAAAATAAGAACTATGAACGAGCTTATCTATGGAACAGTGAACTTAGTTCAAAATTTTTAATTATGAACTGAACCAGTTCAATGCAGCCCTATGGGGTGCACAAGCCAGTGCAAACTGTAGGCCGGTCCCAAACCCGGATAAATGCAAAGGGTTGCGTCAGGAAGGGCATCCGGCTTAAAACTTTGCCAAACAAATATGAGCGTTCATCCAAAGAATTCCATACCGGATCGGTCATGGCCCGGGTTAACAACGTCCGCCACCGTTAACCTAAAGGGCACCGGTGGAGATTCAGGTACGTTTGGTCAAAGATGGAGAGATGGAAAGTGGGTTCTTTGGCAAAAAGAGAAGAGAAAAGCATAGAGCCTAGAACTGAATCTGGGGACTTTGAATGTTTTGGACTATGACAGGAAAAGCTTGGGAGTTGGTTGACGTGATGATTAGGAGAAAGGTTGATATATTTTGTGTCCAGGAGACCAGGTGGAAAGGCAGTCAGGCTAGAACTTTAGAGGCAGTGTTGAAATTATTTTACTATGGTGTAGATGGGAAGAGAAATGGAGTAGGGGTCATTTTAAAGGAAGCATTAGCTAAGAATGTCTTGGAGGTAAAAAGAGTATCAGATTGAGTGATGAGGCCGAAACTCGAAATTGAGGGTGTTATGTATAATGTGATTAGTAGCTATGCCCCACAGGTAGGATGTGACTTAGAGGTGAAAAAGACATTCTGGAAGGAGCTGGGCGGAGTAGTTCTGAGCATCCCAGACAGAGAGAGAGAAAGGAATCTGGAGATGCGACGCAGGGCAAAGGTGGAGGTGGCAAAGGCCAAACGAGGCATATGATAACGTATACGAGGTTGGACATTAAATAAGGAGAAAAAGATCTACACAGGTTGGTCAGACAGAGGAATAGAGATTGGAAGGATGTGCAGCAGATTAGGGTGATTAAGGATATACAACTCCAATTCCAATGAAGTTGGACATAAATAAAAACAGAATACAATGTTTTGTAAATCATGTTCAACCTATATTTAATTGTTTACACTACAAAGATAAGATATATAATGGTCAAAGTGATAAACTATTGTTTTTAGCAAGCATTAACTTAGAATTTTATGGCTGCAACACATTGCAAAAAAGATGGGACAGGTGGCAAAAAAGACAGAAAATTGGAACTTCCCTGAATTGCTTCGTCATTCAGAAGCAAAAATGGGCGAGGTTCACCTCTTTGTGAACAAGTGCGTGAGAAATAGTCGAACAGTTTAAGGGCAATGTTCCTCAACGTACAATTGCAAGGAATTTAGGGATTTCGTCATCTACGGTCCATAATATCATCAAAAGGTTCAGAGAATCTGGAGAAATCACTGCACGTAAGCGGCAAGGCCGAAAACCAACGCTGAATGCCCGTGACCTTTGATTCCTGAGGCGGCACTGCATCAAAAACCAACATCAGTGTGTAAAGGATATCACCACATGGGTTTGAACACTTCAGAAAACCAATGTCAGTAAATACAGTTCGGCGCTACATCCGTAAGTGCAACTTAAAACTCTACTATGCAAAGAAAATGCCATTTATCAACAACCAGAAACGCCGACGGCTTCTCTGGGCCCGAGCTCATCTAGGATGGACTCCGACGAGTCCACATTTCAAATTGTTTTTGGAAATTGTGGAAGTCGTGTCCTCCGGGCCAAAGAGGAAAAAGAACCATCCGGACTGTTGAGTATGCAAAGTTCAAAAGCCAGCATCTGTGATGGTATGGGACTGTGTTAGTTCCAATGGCATTGGTAACTTACACATCTGTGAAGGCACCATTAATGCTGAAAAGTACATACAGGTTTTGGAGAAACATATGCTGCCATCCAAGCAACATCTTTTTCATGGACGCCCCTGCTTATTTCAGAAAGACAATGCCAAACCACATTCTGCACGTGTTACAACAGCGTGGCTTCGTAGTAAAAGAGTGCGGGTACTAGACTGCCTGCCTGCAGTCCAGACCTGTCTTGCATTGAAAATATGTGGAGCATTATGAAGCGTAAAATACGACAACGGAGACCCCGGACTGTTGAACAGCTGAAGCTGTATATCAAGAAAGAATTCCACCTACAAAGCTTCAATAATTAGTGTCCTCAGTTCCCAAACGTTTATTGAATGTTGTTAAAAGAAAAGGTGATGTAAAACAGTGGTAAACATGACCCTGTCCCAGCTTTTTTCGAACGTGTTGGAGCCATAAAATTCTAAGTTTATGATTATTTACTAAAAACAATCAAGTTTATCAGTTTGAACATTAAATATCTTGTATTTGTAGTGTATTCAATTACACTACAAATATAGGTTGAACATGATTTGCAAATCATTGTATTCTGTTTTTATTTATGTTTAACACAACGTCCCAACTTCATTGGAATTGTGGTTGTAGATTGAAATGTGTTGACTGGTGCCAGCAGTATGCTAGATAGATGGAAACAATACTTTGAGGAGTTGATGAATGAGGAAAATCAGAGAGAAAGAAGAGTAAAAGAGGCAAGTGTGGTGGACCAGGAAATAGCAATGATTAGTCAGGGGGAAGTTAGAAAGGCACTAAAGAGGATGAAAAATGGAAAGGCAGTTGGTCCTGATGACATACCTGTGGAGGTATGGAAGCATCTAGGAGAGTTGGCTGTGGAGTTTTTTACCAACTTGTTCAACATAATTCTAGCAGGTGAGAAGATGCCGGCGAAATGGAGGAAAAGTGTGCTGGTGCCCATTTTTAAGAACAAAGGTGATGTGCAGAGCTGTGGGAACTATAGAGGAATAAAGTTGTTGAGCCACACAATGAAGTGATGGGAAAGAGTCGTGGAGGCTAGACTCAAGACAGAAGTGAGTATTTGTGTGCAACAGTATGGTTTCATGAGTACCACAGATGCATTATTTACCTTGAAGGTGTTGATGGAGAAGTACAAAGAAGGTCATAAGGAGCAACATTGTGTCTTTGTCGCTCGAGAGAAAGCCTATGACAGAGTACCCAGAGAGGAACTGTGATACTGCATGCGGAAGTCTGGAGTGCCAGAGATGTATGTTAGAATAGTGCAATACATGTATGAGGGCAGCAGAATAGTGGTGAAGTGTGCTGTAGATGTGACAGAGGAGTTTAAGGTGTAGGTGGGACTGCATCAGGGTTCAGTCCTCAGCCCCTTCCTGTTTCCAGTGGTAATGCATAGGCTGACAGATGAGGTTAGACTGGAATCCCCGTGGACCATGATGTTCGCAGATGACATTGTGATCTGCAGTGAAAGCAAGGGAGCAGGTGGAGGAACAGTTATTAACGTGGAGGCATGCACTGGAATGGAGAGGAATGAAGATTAACCAAAGTAAAACAAAATATATGTGCATGAATGAGAGGAGTGCAAGGGGAAGAGTGAGGCTACAGGGAGAAGAGAGAGCGAGGGTGGATGACTTTAAATACTTGGGGTCAACAGTCCAGAGCAATGGTGAGTGTGGTCAGAAAGTGAAGAAACGAGTCCAAACAGGTTGGAACTGGTGGTGGAAGGTGTCAGGTGTGTTATGTGACAGAAGAGTCTCTGCTAGGATGAAGGGCAAAGTTTATAAGACAATGGTGAGGCCAGCCATGATGTATGGGTTTGAGACAGTGGCACTGAAGAGACAATGGGAAGCAGAGCTGGAGGTTGCAGAAATGAAGATGTTGAAGTTCTCTCTTGGAGTGACCAGGTTGGATAAAATTAGAAATGAGCTCCTCGGAGGGACGGCCAAGGTTAGAGAGAGCTGACTTCGATGGTTTTGACATGACGTGTCCAGAGGAGAGAGAGTGAGTATATTGGTAGAAGGATGATGAGGATGGAGCAGCCAGGCAAGAGAGCTAGAGGAAGACCAAAGAGAAGGTTGATCGATGTCGTGAGGGAAGACATAAGGGCAGCTGGTGGTAGAGAGGAGGACGCAGGAGATAGGCTCACATGGAAAAGGATGACTGTTGGATTTATCTTACCCAACATTATAAAAAATAGACACAAAAGGAATGAAGACGCTGGTTTCTTTTTCTCATGAGGAGGGCATATGGAAGATTGTTCAGATTACAGCCTCTCAATACGGGTTTTGGAGTTGAACATATTTCCAATCTTTACACTTTAGGCCTACTTTTGGATCTGTTTTACTGTTATTTATTCCCATTTTTGTGAATTTGAAAGTCCGTTTATTTGCACCTAGAGTGACCTAAATACTGACTTTATTCAAAAATGACAGGGTGACAATGAATGTCTGAGTTTTGGTAATCCTCAAGCTTCTACCCCAAACGGGGCGGAGGATTCTTGCCTCTGCTTCCAAACCCAGTTGTCACTTACAATCCAGTCTTATACATTCATACTTTTACACATTCACACGATATTACTAACGTTTTTATAAACACACGAAAACACGGAAACACGGAAACACAGAAACACGGAATTTAAGTACGTACAGGACTCCGCCGTCCTCGCGGAATTTGTCGGACTCCGCCATCCCTCTTACCACTTGCCAGTGACTAGTATTACAGAAGGTTTATTCTGCCGCAGACTTCTTCGTCGTGGAATTCACTCACTCTTTAATCCTTTTTCCTAAAATTTTTTTTAAAAATTTAACTCACCAAAGTCGTCTTCAATCCTGTGGATTGTCGTCAACCTTCAGATCCCAGTTGAGGAGAACGAAGACCAGTCCCGTAAAGGGTTTTACTTGCCGTGGCCACGGTCTCTTAACTGGAAGTCGGCTCCACAACTGGAGTCCTCGGGTGTGTTGACATCCGGCTCGATGGACCAATTTAATGTTGGATTTATTTTACCCGACATTATAAAAAATAGACACAAAAGGAATGAAGACGCTGGTTTCTTTTTCTCATGAGGAGGGCGTATGGGAGATTGTTCAGATTACAGCCTCTCAATACGCTCTAAACAATCTCTCCCATCGCTCCTGTATTTATTTGAAATAGGGAGGTTTCTAAGTTTACAAGACATAACGTACTAAGCTACAAGACACAACACACTAAGGGTAGGGTTTCAAGGTGAAAACATGGGACCAACACCTGCCACGTCCCGGCCACGTCCTTCTCTTTGAGGATTCCTGCTGAGTCATCTTCTTGAAGGCGAGACATCTCCCTTTCTCAAAATCGTCCATAATACTAATGCAAGCTAAGCAAATAAATGATAACTTCTACAATATATTTAACAAGGTTAGAGAGAGCTGACTTCGATGGTTTTGACATGTCCAGAGGAGAGAGAGTGAGTATATTGGTAGAAGGATGATGAGGATGGAGCAGCCAGGCAAGAGAGCTAGAGGAAGACCAAAGAGAAGGTTGATCGATGTCGTGAGGGAAGACATAAGGGCAGCTGGTGGTAGAGAGGAGGACGCAGGAGATAGGATATGACACACTGTGGCGACCCCTAAAATGACAAGCCGAAAGGAAAAGAAGAAGAACTGAACCAGTTCATTTATGGAACAGTGAACTGAACTTTGAATTAGTTCACACATTAGTTCAATCACGTCGTATTTTGCCGGCAAACATACATCTGAAAAATAGTAGCGGCTCGTAAGTACAAACCGTGGCTCAAGTGGTTTATTAGCCAACAAAAGATAGTGTCCTCAACATTGGTAAAGGGTTGTTTAAATTTTATTACAGATTTATAGTTTGGCTTTAATTACATTTGAATATTGGTGACAAAGGGAACTGCATGTCATCTATGACACCCTCTTTGAACATAAAACAAAGCCACGTGTGGCTTTTGCCCAGTTTTCAACTTTTTGGAGCTTGGCATATCGCAATTTGTCTGCTATCTGCCAAGAGCTCCGACTGACTTTTGACCAATCAGTGATCGTGTAGCTGTTTACCTCTGCATGCCACGCAGTTTTCTTTCCATACTCTCTTCATCAAGTTACAAGAAATAAACAGTTGAAAACGTGCATTGCGTTTTGTAGTGATGAAATTGAGGAATACACCGCTAAAGACCTCATTTTACGTCGCATTTGGCAATGTGATACCGGAGATTTCCCACTCTGGGTCAAGAAAGGTAATGCCCCACCTGTTTCATTACAAATTATTTCATGATATATCCCTTGTTGAATGTAACCTGTTGTGATATTTTTACATGGACAACAGCTATAGCACCCCAAAAGTATGTTCAATCACTAAATTAATATTCTGAAAAATTGCCAATTTATTACACGGTCATAAAAAGTTAAGAACGCGTTGCAATGACCGCCCGTGTAGATCCAAGTCCAGCTTTGCATATCAAGACTACAAGCGGTGCCCGTCCGCCTCTCACACAATGCCAATGGTCACACAGGGCCACCATGCGCTCAACAGAAATGCCTGTGTCATCCATAGGAACTCTCTTCAAACATCTTCGAGGCATTTCTGATGCAATCAATACAAAATTGAGCAGATGAAACCCATTTATATATGCGGAAATGAATCTCCAAGCACTTACCTCGTGGGGTGACGTGGCTGTCTTCTTTCCTTAAGAGGCATTTCAACGATATATATATATATCAATATATATATATATATATATATATATATATATATTTTTTTTTTTAAACAAGCGTAATAAAATGTTTCACCATCACTATTTTCATTCGTTATAGTCTAAAAGAAAAACATTGCCACTTTCAATATAGGCAAAAATTACACAACAGAATACATAGTAGTTCAATGAGGGAATGTAACAAATGTAAAATGTGAAAAACTAAATGTATCTGCAACATTTGCGCAATCAACATTGTCCAAGATTATCGCACTACTCATCACTTTAAACTGCATACACTCCTTGATGTCTCGGCGCCCTTTGCCCAATGGTCATTGCACCGGACTATTGCTATATTAGTCATTCGAACTGCTCTAAGTGCAAGAGGACTGCATCTTTTTGCACAATTGTCCAAAAAAATAATAATTTGTACCGGCATTACCAGATAACTAGCAACCCTTTATTGCTCAGAAAGTATTCTCTGTCAATTGACAGTCTGCTGTCGTACGAGAGCGGCTCCAACTACCGGAGACAAATTCCTTGTGTGTTTTTTGGACATACTTGGCAAATAAAGATGATTATGATTCTGATGTCCTCGCTTTTTGTGTTTGTCAGGCTGTGACAGGCTGATGACAGGCTGATGTGTCCAAAATGTGGACGGGCCAAAATCTGGCTGAAAATCAAATATATCATTGGAAAGCAAGCCTAAAATTACTACCGTGTCTATTTTGGGGGTAATTTTTTCTGCAGACACCATTTGTAAGTCCAGAACTATGGAGTAAGTGCCAGTATTCACAGGATTAGCTAGCATGCATACATACATACATACATACATGCATACTGTACAGACAGGCAGAGAGTATGTAGAAAGATAAATACTTTATAAATCCCATTGGAGAAATCCAGTCACAATACATTTGGGCCTGCCACGTCGGACCGGCATCTTCGCCCACCATCGGAGCCAACTCACCACCAGGTGGTGATCAGTTGACAGCTCCGCCCCTCTCTTCACCCGAGTGTCCAAGACATGCGGCAGCAAGTCCGATGACACGACCACAAAGTCGATCATCGAACTGCGACCTAGGGTGTCCTGGTGCCAAGTGCACGTGTGGACACCCTTATGCTTGAACATGGTGTTCGTTATGGACAATCCGTGACGAGCACAGAAATCCAATAACAGAACACTGTTCGGGTTCTGATCGGGGGGGCCGTTCCTCCCAATCACGCCCTTCCAGGTCTCACTGTCATTGCCCACGTGAGCATTGAATCCCCCAGCAGAACCCCAGCAGAACGATTGAGCGCTCTCCAGCACCCGTTCCAAGGACTCCAAAAAGGGTGGTACTCTGAACTGCTGTTTGGTGCATAGGCACAAACAACAGTCAGGACCCGTCCCCCCACCCGAAGGCGGTGAACCCCAACTTACAGGCGCCAAGCCGGGGGGCAATAAGTATACCCACACATGCTCGGCGCCTCTCACCGTGGGCAACTCCAGAGTGGAAGAGAGTCCAACCCCTCTCGAGAGGACTAGTACCAGAGCCCAAGCTGTGTGTGGAGACGAGTCCGACTATATCTAGGCGGAACTTCTCGACCTCACACACCAGCCTGGGCTCCTTCCCTGCCAGAGAGGTGACATTCCACGTCCCTAGAGCCAGCTTCTGTAGCCGGGTATCGGATCACCTAGGTCCCCGCCTTCGGCCACCGCCCAGCTCACACTGCACCCGACCCCAATGACCCCTCCCACAGGTGGTGAGCCCATGGGAAGAAAATAGTTTCCAAATAAAAAAATCCCCACTTAGTTCAAGATCGTCAAACAAATGTAAATATTCGACAAAGATAACCCAAGTAAACATAAAATGCTAGTTTTATTTATAAAGGGCAAATAAAGAAATCAAACCTACCTGCCCCTGTTTGAAAAAGTAATTTAAATAATTGTTAAATCATCAATTTAACTGTGGCTAATTACATTTTTTGGAAAGCTGAGTTCATTTTCACTGACCATACCCAAGTCTGATTATTTGTCCTTTTTAATATGTAATAGGCCCATAATGTGATAACTGGCCAATAATGTAATAAAAGTCCAGAACTTGAGTCCTGACCATGGATTGAGGGAGAGCTGGAGATACAGACAGAGGGAATATATATTTTTACAGTTACATCCAAAAATAAAAAGTTAAATAAAGTTATATTAGTATATTAATATGTTATGGGCTGAGTTATTCCATTTGCAAATATATATATTTTTTACCAGGCTGTAAAAACTTATTTAAAGTTATTAGATAACAGATATCTCGTTTGATCAGTATGAGCTAGCGCATTTTGCAGCACTGGCATATAACGTCTTGGCTCCTCGCGGCATGAAACATGTCACTTCTGGCTCACAGGTGGCTCCTTGCGGCACAACTTGCAATGGGTACGGAAAGTATTCAGACCCCCTTCAATTTTTCACATTGTTATATTGCAGCCATTTGCTAAAATCATTTAAATTCATTTTTCCCTCATTAATGTACACACAGCAGCCCATATTGACAGAAAAAAACCCAGAATTGTTGACATTTTTGCAGATTTCTTAAAAACGAAAAACTGAAAATATCACACAGCCATAAGTATTCAGACCCTTTGCTCAGTATTTAGTAGAAACACCCTTTTGAGATAATACAGCCATGTGTCTTTTTGGGAATGATGGAATGAGTTTTTCACACCTGGATTTGGGGATCAGCCATTTGCTAAAATCATTTAAATTCATTTTTCCCTCATTAATGTACACACAGCAGCCCATATTGACAGAAAAAAACCCGGAATTGTTGACATTTTTGCAGATTTCTTAAAAACGAAAAACTGAAAATATCACACAGCCATAAGTATTCAGACCCTTTGCTCAGTATTTAGTAGAAACACCCTTTTGAGATAATACAGCCATGTGTCTTTTTGGGAATGATGCAATGAGTTTTTCACACCTGGATTTGGGGATCTGCCATTCCTCCTTGCAGATCCTTCTCCAGTTCTGTCAGGTTGGATGGTGAACGTTGGTGGACAGCCATTTTCAGGTCTCTCCAGAGATGCTCAATTGGTTTTAAGCCAGGGCTCGGGCTGGGCCATTCAAGAACAGTCTGTTCTGAAGCCACTCCATTATTTTAGCTGTGTGCTTTGGGTCATTGTCTTGTTGGAAGGTGAACCTTTGGCCCAGTCTGAGGTCCTGAGCACTCTGGAGAAGGTTTTCGTCCAGAATATCCCAGTACTTGGCCACATTCATCTTTCCTTCAATTGCAGCCAGTCGTCCTGTCCCTGCAGCTCAAAAACAACCCCACAGCATGATGTTGCCACCGCCATGCTTCACTGTTGGAACTGTATTGGACAGGTGATGAGCAGTGCCTGGTTTTCTCCACACATACCGCTTAGAATTAAGGCCAAAAAGTTATATCTTGGTCTCATCAGACCAGAGAATCTTATTTCTAACCAACTTGCAGTCCTTCAATTGCAGCCAGTCGTCCTGTCCCTGCAGCTCAAAAACAACCCCACAGCATGATGTTGCCACCGCCATGCTTCACTGTTGGAACTGTATTGGACAGGTGATGAGCAGTGCCTGGTTTTCTCCACACATATCGCTTAGAATTAAGGCCAAAAAGTTATATCTTGGTCTCATCAGACCAGAGAATCTTATTTCTGACCAATTTGCAGTCCTTCATGTGTTTTTTTAGCATGCGGGCTTTCATGTGTCTTGCACTGAAGACAGGCTTCCGTCGGGCCACTCTGTCATAATGCCCCGACTCTTGGAGGGCTGCAGTGATGGTTGACTTTCTCAAACTTTCTCCCATCTCCCGGCTGCATTTCTGGAGCTCAGCCGCAGTGATCTTTCGGTTCTTCTTTACCTCTCTCAAGGCTGCTCTTCCCCGATTGCTCAGTTTGGCTGGACGGCCAGCTCGAGGAAGGGTTCAGGTCATCCCAAACGTCTTCCATTGAAGGATTATGGAGGGCACTGTGCTCTTAGGAACCTGAAGTGCAGCAGAATTTTTTTTGTAGCCTTGGCCAGAGCTGTGCCTTGCCTCAATTTTGTCTCTGAGCTCTTCAGGCAGTTCCTTTGACCTCATGATTCTCATTTGCTCTGACATGTACTGTGAACTGTAAGGCCTCATATAGACAGGTGTGTGGCTTTCCTTATCAAGTCCATTCAGTATAATCAAACACAGCTGGACTCCAAGGAAGGTGTAGAACCATCTCAAGGATGATCAGAAGAAATGGACAGCACCCGAGTTAAATATGAGTAGTTTGTTGTTCATTCATTCATTTATTCATTCATTCATTCATCTTCCGTAGCGCTTATCCTCACATGTATTCAATTAAATATAGGTTGAACATGATTTGCAAATCACTGTATTCTGTTTTTATTTATGTTTAACACAACGTCCCAACTTCATTGGAATTGGGGTTGTACAAACAGTATAAAAGATAGAGTAACAACTTTAATAAAAATCTACAATATAACAGAACCGTGAAGCAAGAACTGCGATGTAAGGAAGGATTACTATATCCTTATTCTGTGATTATAGGTTGCAAGGACTCATTGTTCCGGAGCTGTGACTCAATTGTTTCCATGACATGTGCATCCTGGGTCTCACATAGTCTCAAGTGTAAAATGATCTATGCATTATAGTAGATTCCAGACTTTTTATTACATTGTTAGACTGTTGTTTCGTTATGAGCCTTTCATATTTTAAAAAGTGCAGATTTATCACTTTATGGGCCGTTGTTTTGTTATGGGCTGCTTTTATGTTATGGGCTTCTACAAAGGTCTTTTAGATGCAACTCTTGAAGCATTGCTGTATCACATACTAATAATTTCAGGTTTGAGATAATCTTACAGCATTTAACGTTGTTTGAGACACTTTATATTCCAAACTATCAACTTGGTAGTATTAGGACCCATGTATATTCAATGTCTTTTTTAATGTAGGAACTTTGCCTAAAAAAATGTTTTTTCCATCAAGGGGTTAAAAAAAGGTTACACATAACAACAACACGGAAGATGCCGATAGGCGAATACAGACCAATGCGGTACAAGGTGATGTAACACAGTGGTAAATATGACCCTGTCCCAGCTCCTTTTATACCCAATCGTGACACCCACCTGTTCCCAATTAGCCAGTTCACCTGTGGGATGTTCCAAACAGGTGTTTGATGAGCATTCCTCAACTTTCTCAGTCTTTTTTGCCACCTGTCACAGCTTTTTTGGAACGTATTGCAGCCATAAAATTCTAAGTTAATGATTATTTGCTAAAAACAATAGTTTATCAGTTTGAACATTAAATATCTCGTTTTTGTAGTGTATTCAATTAAATATAGGTTGAACATGATTTGCAAATCATTGTATTCTGTTTTTATTTATGTTTAACACAACGTCCCAACTTCATTGGAATTGGGGTTGTAGTAAAGTCCCTCTGCATTTTTCGCCAAACTCCCCTGTAGGTTGGATTTAAAATTTCTCTAAAATTCCACTTCCTGCTGTGTACTGTGTTTTGTTTGAGTGCAAAAACTTGACCGCTGAAATCGAGAACTATTATCTCTATTAATGTAGCAAGCCTTCTAGATGACACAGATTGAGGTTTTTCGTCACTTTTCCTAAAATTTACAAATATAAAAAGAGATGTGGTGCCCTATACGAGACAAAGATGGTTTTGATTGTAACCTCGTAATGTTTGGTGAAATACCCTGGAAGTAGATGCAGACATCTACTTTGAGTTTTTATTTTTCCAAATGAATTACGCTTTTATCCAAACCAATATACGCTGCAAAATAATAGTGACCGGAAGAACTGAATATTGCTTGATACTATGGTAGCAGTATGTCGTCGCTGCCTGCATTGGTTCTTGAGCACAACAAATCAACCATTTCAAATGTGACTATCGCAAGTAGGGATGGCTCATGACGGTCTAACATGAGAGAAACAGGTTTGCCTGCCGATTGTGTTTTTAATGTGCTGCTGTGAAGCAAACGTTTTTGTTTTTTTCTGTGTTTAGGTGTGCCGTCTCTGTTTCCAGCACAATACTCCACTTGATGCTATTTCCCAGTTCAGAAAGCACATTGATCTTTGTAAGAAGAAGATTGGTAGTGCTGAACTGGCTTTTGAGCATGCTGCATGGATGGCAAAACAGTGAGTTATACAGATACACACAAACATAAATGAACCATCATAATTTTAACATGAATGAATGGATAAATTATGAAAATGGATTCAGATCAGGTTAAACCATGAACAAGATAAAGATACAAAATGGATTGATGGATCTATGATGATGATAATTTTTTTCTAGATGGGACATATCTGTGGCAGCCAAGTCAAAATATTAGTATATTAGCTTTCTTGTTAGGATTCAAAGGGGCCCAGTTTTTACTGAATGTTGTCTAGATAGTACACAGTACCAAAAACGTTCAAGAAACCAGTGGGACCCTTCGCTCTACACCCTCAGCAGAGTCCTGGAGGGTGCATGTGAGTTTGCCATCCAGTTTACATTTTCTTTGTGGACTTTGAGGCCTTCAACCGTGTCCCTCAGGGGTTCTTGTGGGAGATGCTCCGGGAGTACGGTGTACCGGACCCTGTACAAACTGTGTCAGTTTGGTCCGCGTTGCCTGGAGTAGTTGAATTTGTTTCCAGTGACTGTTGGACCGCCGCCCAGGCTGCCCTTGTCACCGATTTAGTTCATAACCTTTATATGCAGAATTTCGAAGCACAGCCAAGGCATTGGGGTCCGGGGACCTCAGTATTACGTCTCTGCTTTTTGCATATGATGTGCTTCTTTTGGCTTCATCAAGCCTTGATTGTCAACTCTCCCTGGTGCATTCGTGCGAGCAATCAGGGAAGAAGAGCCTTGGTGAGAGAGGTAAAGAAGAACCCAAAGATCACTGTGGCTGAGCTCCAGAGATGCAGCCAGGAGTTTGAGAACATCAACCATCATTGGTTAAACCGGAAGCTTATTCGCTCAGCCAAGCTAGGAAACCGTTCGCGAACATGCATCGAGATAGCGTGTTCCCTCTTGATCACTGCTGGTGAAATAATAAACTTTAGCTTGCCTACAGCACCGCCGAGTGCTTTTTCCTGCTGGTTTTAAGCTTCATTGTGCGCTGATCTCCCACGAGTGCTCTGTTGCGAGTGACGTGCAATCTTGCGTCACACGTCCCCAAGCAACTGACCACCCCTCGAGAGCATGGTTAACTTATCCGCCTCAACCCACGATCGTGATAAAGTGGTCTTATTAATCTGAAAGCCTCCATTTTCGCCGCAATTGTGTTTTAAAGCTTTATGCCTAGTATTTTTAACCAGTTTTGCGATTTACGACACAGCGATTACAACAAGTGGTGCCAACGAGAGGTGCTGCATTTCTAACGCAGTAGCGCCACCTTCCGTTCGCAGACATTCCCTACATAACACAACTTGATTTAAACACTGCCTCACGATAATAGTAAACAATTACTTAACGGTTTTGTTTCTGAAGGGGAGCTATTAATTAATTGCTTGTTTCATTTTTAATCATTTCGGGTTTTAATTTTTTTCTACAAAAAATAAAAAAACTGTTTTGATTTGACTTTTTTATAAAAACAAAAAAAAAATTTGAAAAAAAATGTTTTGAAATTCTTTTTTAGTTTTTGGAAATTTTTTAAGATTTTTTATTTTTATTTTTTTCCTTTGAATCGTTTTTCTCTTTGTTTTTGTATTTGGCATCAGCCTTTATCGACCACACCCGTTGCTAGTTAAATAAAACTGAAATGATTTAGCTGAAGTCCGAAATTGCGTTCACAAATTGAATTGACTTGCAGTGATAGCCAACACACAGTCATATCAATTTACATCATCCATCCATCCTCTGAGCCGCTTCTCCTCACTCGGGTCGCGGGCGTGCTGGAGCCCATCCCAGCTGCCATCGGGCAGGAGGCGGGGTACACCCTGAACTGGTTGGCAGCAAATCGCCGGGCACATATAGTTGGCACTCACAGTCATGCTTACGGGCAATTTAGAGTCTCCAATTAATGCATGTTTTTGGGATGTGGGAGGAAACCGGAGTGCCCGGAGAAAACCCACGCAGGCACGGGGAGAACATGCAAACTCCACACAGGCGGGGCCGGGGATTGAAACCGGATCCTCAGAACTGTGAGGCTGACGCTCTAACCAGTCGGACACCGTGCCGCCCAATTTACATCATATCAATTTAAATCATAACTCGGGCCCAGAGAAGCCGGCGGCGTTTCTGGTTGTTGTTGATAAATGGCTTTTGCTTTGCATAGTAGAGTTTTAAATTGCACTTACGGATGTAGCGCCGAACTGTATTTACTGACATTGGTTTTCTGACGTATTCCTGAGCCCAGGTGGTGATATCCTTTACACTTAATGTCGTTTTTTGATGCAGTAAGGGGAGGGGATCGAAGGTCACGGGCATTCAGTGTTGGTTTTCGGCCTTGCCGCTTACATGCAGTGATTTCTCCAGATTCTCTGAACCTTTTGATGATATTATGGACCGTAGATGACGAAATCCCTAAATTCCTTGCAATCGTACGTTGAGGAACATTGTCCTTAAACTGTTTGACTATTTTCTCACGTACTTGTTCACAAAGAGGTGAACCTCGTCCCATCTTTCCTTGTGAATGACCTTTTATACCCAACCAGGGCACCCACCTGTTCCCAATTAGCATGTTCACCTGTAGGATGTTCGAAACAGGTGCATGCCTCAACTTTCTCAGTCTTTTTTGCCATCTGTCCCATATTTTTTGGAACGTGTTGCAGCCATAAAATTCTAAGTTAAGGCTTATTTGCTAAAAACAATAAAGTTTATCAGTTTGAACATTAAATATCTTGTCTTTGTAGTGTATTCAATTAAATATAGGTTGAACATGATTTGCAAATCATTGTATTCTGTTTTTATTTATGTTTAACACAATGTCCCAACTTCATGCTCAAGACATCAGGGTGTGGTTACTCTATCCACCGCAAGGGCTACCAGAAGTGACGTTGCAATTGCCAAACACAGCGCGTTACACACTATACACAATGGTGAGCAACATGTTGGAATTTGTGGAGGAAGAGGATTTCGACATACAGGAGCATCCAACTGAACTTGGTATTGTCAAACCGTACATGTTTGAGCCGATCCGGGGTTGTAACAGTGACGACGACGATGAGCAGCCAAGTACCAGCTGTACAACAGAAAAAGTGTGTGGCCACTGTATCGATGTGACTGTATGTCCAAAGCATGTCTTTTTATACAGTCATGGCTTCAAATAATAGTAACCCAGGGGTGCCAATATTTTTGAACACGACTATATGTATTTCATATTCATATATGGTTCAGTGACACGGCACAAGCTTTTACATATTATGCAGTATTCCTATATATTGTGTGCTCCATGCTCGAGTTGCGTTATAACACGCCGCACAGAAAGTCTTTGCGTCTGTTGGCTTGACATATAGGCAAAAGTACAGACTTGAAAACAGTATTGAAAAGTACTGCCTGGGTCTTTTTTTTTCCTACTCCTCAATGCATAGTAACCATAAAAGAGTTGTAAGGAAATGCTCAACTCTTGTCTGCACTGCTTCGCCGCGGCACCATGGTGGCTGCGAGATTTTGTTCTCTTGGTTGAGGTCCCGATGGCTGTAGGAAAAATAGTTGGCACCACAGCTGGTTTGAGCCTCTGCCTCTGTATCCAATGCTTTCTGCTAAGCCTTTCTCAAAACACGCCAGTTCGGAGTGATCAGCACAGCTTGCTAGGCACCCACAGCTGAAACCCACGTTTCTTCCCCTGTCGATTGACTTTGCTTATGCACTGGTCACGTATTCCTTTTTCACTTGGAAAGCCAAAAAAATCTCTTGCCGCTGCCTGAACCATTTGTACAACCAAATGCCACACAATAAATGATCGTGACATCGCTAAATCATACGACAACAAATATACAAGCAACAGCATGGAACAATAGCACACAACGCCAAATGAACAGGATGTTTGGCTTGTGTGACGTCACAGTGCCGGAACGAGCCGAAGACCGGAAGGCGCTGGATGCAAAAACCAGAAGGCACATTCTGCATCATGTTTGTCAATATAACTGCTGTATATATGCTATATAATCACTTGGAAATGGCAGATGTGGTTTGTAAAGGAGTTCTAGAGTTATCAGGAAAAAAATTAAAATCTTTGTCCTCTGACCTTTAACTCGTGATGGAAGCACCAGAATGAATTCTGAAGTCTACAAAACCATTTTGTCTGGCAATTTACAAAAAAAAATGCATCCAAACTAATCGGGAGAAGCTTTATCATGCAACAAGACTATTGCAAGTAAGGGTTATGCCACCAAATATTAAATGTTATTCACTGTAAGTTAATTTAATGTTTGTTCCAATACTTTTACTTACTTGAAAAACAAAACCTACTCTGTCTTGAGTTGTTTAACACATCTAGATGTAAATACCATGAAATAAAAGCTGGAATTCAGAACTTTTGTCTCATATTCGTCTTTTGATCTGAAACCCAAATGTCTTACAGTAAAGGAAATAAATAAATAAAGGAATTGAACTTGCTGTTCCAGTACTTTGGGAGGGGACTGTATTTTAACAATGTGACTTTTTCTCAGATTTCAAATTTGTCCTGCCAGCCTGTCATTGAGGTCTTCAGCATTTTTCCATTCTCTGATTAGTTGATCACAGTAAGCCAAATTCAAATTACAAAATTCACCTGTCGCGATTTGCACACAATAATACATTTATTAATCTGAATCTCTGGTGAGTATCGTGTATTTTTTGTCGTGTTATGTTTTTATCCTGTTGTAGATAAATATTGATTTTAAACTGCTCCCGATGTAGGTGGCACAGTTTTGTGCCATGATATCACGTTATGCTATAATATTGATGGTTTACATAACCTTGACATGATAGTAACGGAATTACGAGGTGGGTTAAGTCAGGTAAGACCCCCTGAAGGCACAGGTATCAAATTCTCCGCACGTCCCTGGTGTTCCCCTCCCCCCACGAGTTTCCATCTTTAATCTGACATGGTCAAAATTGTGCAGTGTAGAACAGGCTTTCGATACTTTGTTTTATGTGTCCTCTCAGGTTCCAGTCTTTTGGTGAGCTGTTTGATGATGCAATAAAATTGGGTCTGGCAGCTATCCAGACACAGAACCCTGGTTTCTACTATCAGCAGGCTGCCTATTACAGCCAGGAAAGAAAACGACTTGTACTGCAGCTCAGTCAGGTGATATAATACTGAATGAAGGAGCCATGAATGTGAATTTGCTTCCTTGACCTCTTTTCCATTTCACTTGTTTTTTACTGTACATGTTTTAGTTACCTAAAATTAATCAGACCTTTGGCACAATTTTGAGTTGGTTTTCTGGCTGAAAATGAAACAAGGAATTGTTAATCGTCAAAAGACTGTAAGAACTTGTTTCAAGAGATTTTCAGATGCCTGTTTTCATATTTTTTATTCAATCCATCCTTTTTTTATAATGTTTGTCCTCACTTCTGGTTGCGGGTGAGCTTGAGCCTATCTCACCTTGGACTGGTCGCCTGCCATTCACAGGTGGCATACAATTTGCACTCACATTCACACCAATTAAAACATTTTGTCTTCAATTAATTAATGCATGTTTTACGAATGTGGAAGGAATCCGTAGTACTGAGAATAAAAATACACGTAAGCTCAGGGAGAACATGCAAACTCTATAATTTGTGTTGCATTTTGAACTGTGTTTATACTGTATCCCTGATCTTATTGAACAATTTGGGGAAACAGTTCATCGCACTGTTCTGAACGATACTGGTTACTTGTAGCATAATCTAGCAGTGGCGGTTAGCACATCCACCTCACGGTTCTGAGGACCCAGGCCTCGCATCCAGCCTCGCCTGTGTGGAGTTTGTGCCTGTGTAGGTTTTCTCCGAGTAGTCCGGTTTCCTCCTACATTGCAAAAACATGCGTGGTAGGTTAATTGAAGACTAAATTGTACATACGTGTAAATGTAAGTTCAAATGGTTGTTTATCTGTTTGTGCCCTGCGATTGGCTGGCGACCAGTTCAGGATGCACCTCCCTTGCCCAGAGTCAACTGAGATATGTGCCAGCACGCCCGTGACCCGAGTCAGGATGAGCGGTATGGAAAATGGATGTATGGACAATCTAGGATTCTAATCAGGGTTGGGCGATATAGACTAGTGAGCGTCACAGGCGCTATCCAGGAGGAATTATTATTAGGCCCCAAGCACGTGACCCGCGAGGTCCCTATTGTATCTGTAGAAATTATTCTTATTATTAGGGCCGGAGCGGGTGACCTCCGAGGTCCGTATTGTATCTGTAGAAATTATTCTTATTAGGGCTCGAGCAGGTGACCTGCGAGGTCCCTATTGTATTTGTCGAAATTCGTCTTCTTCTTACTATTATTATTATTAGGGCCCGAGCGGGTGACCTGCGAGGTTCCTATTGTATTTGTAGAAATTATTAAGGCCTGAGCAGGTGACCTGCGAGGTCCCTATTGTATTTGTAGAAAGTACAACAAAATTGTAATTACAACAGAAACTGACCTAGGAGCTTTTAAAGGTACACTTTTGGAAAATTTACAGGTGTCACACTTTTGCGAACTTGTCCTACAGGTTTCATCCGATTGACTTCAAACTTGGTCAGTTTGATCTCAACACATGGGACATTCAAAGTTATCAAAAGCTTTTTTTAACCCGACATATGACGGTGGCAGCTCTTCAACCGTAGCTTTTCTCATGTCGCCACTATACAGGACATGGTGACAGTTCAAAGAACTATTTGCGGTTTGTTTCACACCTACGAAAAATTCCTACACGCGTGTAACACCCCTACACGAACAAAATTGTAATTGCAACCCATGTCCTAAACTCAACAGAAAACGATCCACGGCCTTTTAAATGTAACATTCACAGTACTTAAAAGTCCCACCATAATTACCAACAATACATACAGTAATGTAGTAGCCCTAGGAGTTCATTACTTTCCCCCCCCCCCCAACAACTGCATTTACTCAATATAACCTTTGAGAAGGCTTTGCACTTGTCCAACAGCATTGTTGCCCTACCTATGGCCTGGGGACCATTTGCGGGCCATCCCCCATTTTTGTGTGGCCCGCATTTTCTCAATATAACCTTTTACACGGCTTTGCACTTCTGACAGCAGGAGTGTTCAACCTATGGCCCAGGGGTCATTTGCAGCCGGTCCTCTCATTTTGTGCAGCCGGAAATTTTTCCAACATATGCATGGGTCATACTTTTGCACTTGTCCTACAGCGTGGTGTCCAAACTACAGCCCGGGGGCCATTTGCAGCCCTTACTTCATCGTGCCAATACCCCAACCTGCCAGGACCTCAAACTTCCAACGGGGGCGGGGTGTGAGGGCCTGATTATAGCTGCTTGTAGCTGTTGTTATTATTATTGTTATTATTATTATTGTAGTCATCACAAACAAGGCCATTTTTGAGGCACTAAACATGCATGAAAACTAATGAAATTTGGCACGCACATGAAATTTTGATTATTTCATGTTTTCAGGTGAAATAGCTTGACAGTCCCTCCTAGAACCATGCCTAAACAACATCAAAGGACAACTCGGTGATCCGTTTGACCTACGGCTCTGAAAATTGGTACGCATATAGAGAAGAACCAGACGCACAAAAAAGTCAATGCGCGCAATATCGTAACTCCAACCGGAAGTGAACTATGACCTTTTGAAGGAAAATTGTGGAACATTTTGGCATTTTTTTCAGGGTTTATACTTTTGCGAACTCTTCCTATAGTTTTCATCCGATTCGCTTCAAACTTGGTGTGTAACATCTCAAGACAATTCTCCCGGTCCTCTCCCGGTGGGACGTGCCCGGAACACCTCACCAGGGAGGCGTCCGGGAGGCATCCAAATCAGATGCCCCAGCCACCTCATCTGGCTCCTCTCGATGTGGAGGAGCAGCGGCTCTACTCTGAGATCCTCCCGGATGACCGAGCTTCTCACCCTATCTCTAAGGGAGAGCCCGGACACCCTGCGGAGGAAACTAATTTTGGCCGCTTGTATCCGGGATCTTGTTCTTTCGGTCATGACCCACAAGCTCGTGACCATAGGTGAGGGTAGGAATGTAGATGGACCGGTAAATCGAGAGCTTCGCCTTCTGGCTTAGCTCCTTCTTCACCACAACGGATCGATACAAAGTCTGCATCACTGCAGACGCTGCACCGATCAGCCTGTCAATCTCCCGTTCCATTCTTCCCTCACTCGTGAACAAGACCCCAAGATACTTGAACTCCTCCACTTGGGGCAGGATCTCATCCCCAACCTGGAGAGGGCATGCCACCCTTTTCCGACTGAGGACCATGGTCTCAGATTTGGAGGTGCTCATTCTCATCCCAGCCCTTCACACACAGCTGCGAATTGCTCCAGTGAGAGTTTGAGGTCACGGCTTGATGAAGCCCACAGAACCACATCATCTGCAAAAAGCAGAGATGCAATACTGAGGCCACCAAACCGGACCCCCTCTACGCCTCGGCTGTGCCTAGAAATTCTGTCCATAAAAGTTATGAACAGAATCGGTGACAAAGGGCAGCCTTGGCGGAGTCCAACCCTCACCGGAAACGAGTCCGACTTACTGCCAGATATGCGGACCAAACTCTGACTCCGGTCGTACAGGGACCGAACAGCCCGTATCAGGGGGTTGTATCCCCCTGAAGATTGTTATGAAGATTTATTAAAAAAAAAAAAAAAAAAAAAAGAAATATCACACAGCCATAAGTATTCAGACCCATTGCTGTACCACTCATATTTTTAACTCGGGTGCTGTCCATTTCTTCATCCTTGAGATGGTTCTACAACTCATTGGAGTCCAGCTGTGTTTGATTATACTGAATGGTCTCAAGATGGTGCCTACCCATGTGGACGCCTCGGTTTACGCGCTCTCTATTGTTTTTGTTTTTGTGTTTTTTGCTCGTCTTTGGCGACATTACACGATTCACTTACACAAGGGGAGACTTACTAACCATTATGAAGGCTACTCCGGACTTTCTTTCACCAACTTTCGCAAATCCGGATACAGATACAGATTGCCGTTTTCCTCCATCCACCTCGCGAATCTACGCTCCCTACACTCTTGCAGAATCCCCTGTCAGAAGGAGTTTCAACTCCCACAGAGAGGTGACATTCCACGTCCCTGGAGCCAGTTTCTGTAGCCGGGGATCGGATCGCCAAGGTCCCTGCCTTCAGCCACCGCCCAGCTCGCACTGCACCTGACCCCTATGGCCCCTCCCACAGGTGGTGAGCCCATGGGAAGGGGGACCCACGTTACCCTTTCGGGCTGTGCCAGGCGCTCGCCTTCGAGCCCCACCTCCAGGGTATGGCTCCAAGAGACTTTTTTTTGTATGGCTTGGGCTGCTACATCCATCCATCCATCCATTTTCCGAACCGCTTATCCTCACTCGGGTCGCGGGCGTGCTGGAGCCCATCCCAGCTGACTCTGGGCGAGAGATGGGGCACACCCTGAACTGGTCGCCGGCCAATCGCAGGCCACATATAAATAAACAAGCATTCACACTCAGATTCACACCTTCGGGCAATTTAGTCTTCAATTAACCTATCATGCATGCTTTTGGAATGTGGGAGGAAATTGGAGTACCTGGAGAAAACTCACGGAGAATATGCCCCAGAACTGTGAGGCAGATATGCTAACCAGTTCACCGTGCCGCTGGGCTGTTACCTATGCCTCCCAATTTTGGTAGTCCTAGGTGAAACGTATAGCCAGGGCTGCTTTTTTGAAAATTTGTAGGGGCCACTATCGCCTGGTGTGTACACAAAGTTTTACGAGTTTGCATGCATATTTAGACACTTAAAACTGGTTTCTTCACAAAGAGAGCAGCAAACAGCGTGTCGCCATGGCAACAGCTTTGCTTGAAAACTCACAAACTTTGTATTGTGACATCATGAAGGCGTTAACAGTCCGCTGTGCAAATATTAACCTGCTAGCAGGAGAACAACAAAGTATGAAATGTCATTTCCTTGTGCCATTAGGTGGCGCAATTAGTAAGACTAATATTTGTTCTGTAGAGCCCTTTAAGCATGGACTGTCAAGTGTGTGAAATTTAGAAAAGATCTGACCACCTGGAGTTAAGTCACAGCTTTTGATGTCATGTTAAGTCATCACATTTTGCCTCGCGGCCGCGACCACATCTTCTACCAAGACGTCAGCAAAGCATGATCAAGGTCTTTTTCCCCTAACTGGGAAAAAAAAATAAAAATCAGGTGGATGTGCTAAACGTGCTCACCGCTGTACATTAAACTGCCAGCAGTTTCCTGAGCAGGGAACCCCTCGACTGCCAGGCATTTTCGAGCAATTTCACTCATATTTCAAGCCCCACAGAATATTGTGTACTATGACTATGTAAATACCAAAACCACCTAAAGAAAGATTAGATTTTCTTCTTTCATCAGAAAAAAATGTTTGTCTCTAGCTTATACCGTTCTTTAGTAATTAGCAGTCAAATATAGGCTACTTTCAGCCAAATGTGTTTCTGGAAGAAAAAAAATGAAAAAGCCTTTTTGTGAAAGCAGACAGATCAAGCAGAACTTTGACAACAATATTTGTTTTCCTTTAGGGAAAATCTCAAACATCTGAACATAAAACAACACTGAGAAAGTACTTTTGACAGAAAAATAATTTATTTACACGTATATGTACAGAATTTACATTAGACAAAAATGCATGAACAAATGGGCCTCCCACACTTGTGCTTTTTTTCCTCCAAATTCCCCTCTTCTACCGTTTTCTCAATAGTCCAGGTTTTTATTACCTTGCGCATAAAATCTAGCAAAGTTTTATCCACATTTGAATTTAATTCTTTGGTGGCGGTGAATGGGATCTTGTGTGGTTGTCATTGTCCTTGAAACCAGTCCCTACTTCTGCTCGAACCACAACCTGTGCAGTTTAGAAACAAATACATTGTTGAAATTGCTGTCGTGGTACATGGAATAAAAAAAGCTTTCAATTACCTTTTTTGTCTGCACTGCATACAGGGAGTCGAACGTCTGCTGGATGTATAACCTGTAAGTTTTAAAAAATACATACCATTACTAGAGAATACTTTTTATTGATGACGTGTATTGCAAGGGTTTAAAAAAAACAACATTACTTTTCTTCGTCGCAATCATAGAAGACGTTAGACTCAAGGGTGTTGAATCCTGCAAGATGGACGAAATGGAAAATTGAAATCAGTACTGGCAACAGATGTTACATTGTAATGTGAACTATCCATCCATCCATTTTCTGAACCGCTTCTCCTCACTAGGGTCGCGGGCGTGCTGGAGCCTATCCCAGCTGTCATCGGGCAGGAGGCGGGGTACACCCTGAACTGGTTGCCAGCCAATCGCAGGGCACATAGAAACAAACAACCATTCGCACTCACAGTCATGCCTACGGGCAATTTAGAGTCTCCAATTAATGCATGTTTTTGGGATGTGGGAGGAAACCGGAGTGCCCGGAGAAAACCCACGCAGGCACGGGGAGAACATGCAAACTCCACACAGGCGGGGACGGGGATTGAACCCCGCACCTCAGAACTGTGAGGCTGACGCTCTAACCAGTCGGCCACCGTGCCGCCGTAATGTGAACTAGTGTGACAAAATTGTGTTTTTATGCAACAATGATTGAAGGAGCGTGTTTGCCCGCTAAATGTAGCTAACGCGAGCTGCAAACGAGTTACCTTCGTCTCCATATGATCCGGAGGGATGAAGCTCGGCTGGCGATGCAGAGGGAGTTCACTCATCTGACGATTCCGGATTCCATTTACTCGTATCCTGGTCGGCAGATGATCACCTGGCAAGCGGCTGAGGATCTTGTTATATGGCCCGGCATTTTGGGCGATAGCTTGGCAACAAAGCGATGAGCTCGGAGCGTAATTCTGGTTCGGTGCGTCATTCTTTATTCCCCTGCATGATATAAGGCGTCATTCCTGTCGGTCGCAGGAATATTTTTATTGCTTTGGCGCAATAAATTTCTAGTACCGAAAGCTTTTTTGTTAGATTTTTTTCATTTTGTCGTCTCTCTTTTCTACCATTATGCTTGCCTTTTCTCATTGTCTCTTGCACCCCGCCTCCTGCTTCTTCTTCCTCTTCTTCCTCTGAGGGAGAGACGTTCATCTCAACAAATTGTTGCCCTCTACAGGGTGCCATTCCTCATTGCAGTTATCCAGAGGCTTGACGATCACACATCAACCGCACAAGAGCCTCCCCTACCCACCCCCGTTAAAAAACGCCACTGACGTCTTTAGACGGCATTGGCAGGGAATAGATGGTTTCTGAATGATGTCTTTGGATGGCATTGGCAGGGAATGAGTTAAAATCTAAAGGAAGACGTTTTTTGTCGCCACTAGGTGGCGCTATATGTACAATGGAATATTGTCATACATATGTGTTCAGGGCGTGACTTGTCTTTATGTCTCAAAAGTGTTCTCTGTCAATTGACTGTCTGTTGTCGTACAAGAGCGTCTCCAACTACCGGAGACAAATTCCTTGTGTTTTTTGGACATACTTGGCAAATAAAGATGATTCTGATTCTGACTATTATGACATGTTTGGGATTTTTTGGGAGCATGTGCAGTGGAGTTATTCAGCATTTCCTGTTTTGTGGCAAAGGAAATTTTATATGCAAAATTTAATGTGACCCCTTGTCATATAGTACGGAGAAATGAAAAGCTTTTAACAACTTTTAATGTCCCAGATTTGGAGAAGTCAATCGCCACTTCGAAATTATGTGCAGCACAAGACAACAGCGTAGCAAACAGCAAGTAGCCATGGCAACCGCGTTAAACGATATGAAAAGGTTTGAATAACTTTTCATCTTCAAAATGTTTAGATGAGACACCCAAAGTCTGAAGTTGAGTGGATAAACTCTGTAGGTGGGGTTCGTAAGAATATGACGGATGTTAAAGGGTACAAATAGGTCAGAATTTAAAAGTAAATAAAAAATGGTGGACTTCCTGTTGGCTTTAGGGTATGACTCTAAGTGACTTTTTGTAGGTCTCTGGCTTTTACATATGCCTCCCAATTTTGGTAGAAGGTGCAAGCGGTGGTGCTTTGTGAAATATTTGTCGGGGGCGCTACTGTGCCATGTTTTAGAAATTACGCAATAAACGTTAAATATTCAAACTTTTGCTGGGCTTGATGTGTCTGCAAAGTGTGGTGAGTTTTTGTGCATGTTTAGACCCTGAAAAAAGCATTGTTTTCCTGGCAAACAGCCACGGCAACAACATTATGTAAAATTAAGAGTTTGATAACTTTTAATCTTCAAGATATTTAGATGACACTCAAAGTTTGAATTCGACTGGATAAAATCTGTAGGTGTTTGTAAAAATATGATGGCTGTAAAATGTGAAAAATTGGTAGAAATCGGAAAGTCAATTCAAAATTGCCGACTTCCTGTGGGGTTTAAGGTATGGCTCCAAGAGAGTTTTTTCAAGGTCTTGGGCTGTTCCATATGCCTCCTAATTTTGGTAGATCTTGGTGAAACGTACAGCCAGGGCTGCTGCTTTGAAAATTTGTCGGGGGTGCTACTGAGCCATTTTTTTAAAAATTGCACCACAAAACTTAAGTATGGACATGTTTGCCAGGCTTGGTGTGTGCGCAAAGTTTCATGAGTTTGCGCTCTGATGAGAGCAAAATTGAAATCTTTGGATGCCATAATGCACACCACATTTGGAGGAGAAATGGCACTGCACATCACCCTAAAAACATCATACTAAAAGTAAAGTTCGGAAGTGGAACATCATGGTGCTGGGCTGCTTTTCAGAAAATGGTACTGGTAAACTTCACATTATTGAAGGAAGGATGAATGGGCAAATGTACCGAGACATTCTTGACAAAAATCTGCTGCCATCTACGATGATGAAAATGAAAACGAAGGTGGACATTTCAGCAGTATAATGATCCAAAACATACTGGCAAGGAAACTCTCAATTGTTTTCAAAGAAAAACATAAAGCTGCTAGAATGGCCCAGCCAATCACCTGACTTGAATCCAATTAAAAATCTATGGAAAGAACTGAAACTCAAGGTCCATAAAAGAAGCCCACAGAACCGTCAAGATTTGAAGACTGCTTGTGTGGAGGAATGGGCCGAATTCACACCAGACCAATGCATGTGTCTTGTTTCTCCATACAGGAGGCGTCGTGAACCTGTCATTGCAAACAAAGGCTTTTGTCCAAAGTATTAAATAAATACCAGTTGGCGTGTTCAATACTTTTTCCCGGTTTCATTTTACATTATTACACACAACTTCATTTCTGAGCTAATTTGTTCTACTTTTTTTGTATGGATGGGTTACTTGGGTTGTTCCCAACATCTGGTGAAATTTTCTTGTCAATAGCACCTTTGGAAATATATGTAGTGAGAAAAATGGTGACGTGTTAACCAGAAGTAGGGACTGGTTTCAGCCACTGTAATTGTGAAGCGTAATGAAAATGATATACGGTTTTACACAACTATAATCTGAAAAGTGTGGTGTGCATTTCAATTCAATGGATCCGCAATATGCCAGTACCCCAATGTGCCGGTACCCGAACATGCCAGTACGCCAATGTGCCAAGTACCCCAACAGGGGTGCGAGGGTCCTTTATAGCTTGCAACTCTAGTTATTATTATGAATATCATTAATGATTTTAATGGTGGAAAGCATCAAGACACAGTGTCCCATGCTGTTGTGTCCATTCGGGATGTTAGTGGCTCACGTTAACAGTTTGGGCATGTTTTGCGTAGTTATGTTTGATGCAGACTTTGTTATTACTGCTTACGTAATGTACCTTGGTCCCTTTATTTATTGCAGTTTCCGGCTAACTAGTTTAATTCAACAGGCACTTAAATGTTATTTTTAGTTCCTCTACCAACAATACTGTTTTTAATTGTTTTCTAAACAGGTTATTGGTCACATTAAAAGTGGAAAAGGATTTTAGATTTTACATTACAAAAACCAAGTAACGTTGCCTATCCATTATTGATTGGTAATCTGTCACATGAAGATGAATAGAGCATGTTCCAGCAAATTCATTTTACCACCTAGGTCAAGATGTCATGGTTTATGTTTCAGGCTGGAGCAATATATCCTTCGTCCGACCCTATGGACATGCCGAATGGGGGACTGGACTACTATGGCCAAAGACCATGGAGACAAGGACACCAGAGTACGAGAATCATATATTATCTACACCACATTAGATTATCTCATTTGAGACCTCTAACCTGAAAACATAAGAAGACGTTTAAAAAATAATTATTATTATGTACTTGCATGTTTAGGTATTGATCCTCCTGACCTAGACAAAGAACGGAAGGGAATTCTGGCATTGCAGCTCAACGAAAGGGGTATCCCTCATTCAGTAAGTACATGCAAACATGACTGTCACCTAATATCAGATAAAGTATGATGTTTTTGTTGATGCTGTTTAAAACATTAAATAATCTGTTTGTACAGGAGCTGATAATAACTCTTCTCAGCAATGCTGTTGCCCAGTTTAAGAAGTACAAATGCCCAAGAATGAAAAGTCATCTTAGTAAGTAAGGTTCCGCTGTAAGTAAGGCCATGATTGGAGCTCACAAATGAAACTTGCATAGTGATCTAGGGCAAGCGTTCAGCGTGAAAATGTTGAGCATAAAGTAACTAAGGTTAATGCTGCTAAAAGTGGTTCTTCAAAAGAGGTGGCCATACTTTTTTCCACTGTGAATAAGATATTATTAAAAATAACTATACTGGCACCAGTTGTGCTTATACTTCTTCATTTGTTTCTGTTTTCCCTAGTGGTGCAAATGGGAGAGGAGTACTACCACGCTCAAGATTATGCTAAAGCCCTCAAGTATGTCAATCGTTTTGATGGACAGTACAGTGTCAGATTTAAATCTGGTATTTTATTGCCATTGCTTGAGTGATTGGATGTTTACCAGTGAGCTAAATGTGTTTGTAGACTGTTGGACTATGTGATGTGTGACTATCGCACAGAGCGCTGGTGTGGAATCCAGACAGCCATATTAACCACAGCTCTGCAGTGTGCCTACCTAATGGCTAGTGTCAAAGATTATATCATATTCTGTATGGAGCTCCTGGGCAGAGGTAAGCATTGTTTTTACGCTGAATACTGAAACCATAATCTGTATAATTAATTTCTGAATATCAATTTAGCGTAGTCATTCTGACAGCTGCCTTTGACACACTTGGTCTGTGCTCAATTCTCCGTCAATGCCCCATTTGCAATTGTCCAGCAAATGACTGTCAGTTACGCAATGTTCATGCTGCAGGTCGAGTCTATTTTTTTTGCCTAGTGGGGCATGTACCTGATTTTGTCATGTCAATGTGAACAGTACAATTCAGATTTTTTTTCATATCCGACCAAGGCCTCTTTTCAAACGTGGAGTGCAATATGTACGCTCAT
This sequence comes from Phyllopteryx taeniolatus, assembly GCF_024500385.1. NCBI lineage: Eukaryota > Metazoa > Chordata > Actinopteri > Syngnathiformes > Syngnathidae > Phyllopteryx > Phyllopteryx taeniolatus. The sequence continues at coordinate 4,296,796 of NC_084511.1, forward strand.
GGGCCTCGCATCCGACCTACACATCATTAAAAGGCGACAAACGTCACAATTGTTCAACAAAACACCCACCACACAATTGTACTATTTTCCTCCATGTAAAGAACTACAAGTAGCTTCAAGCACTTCAGATAGGCATTGTAGCGGCTGCCTAGCTACTAGCGGCTAGTGTGGCTAAAACTGCGCTCCTCTAAAGAAAGATGGAGTGATAAAGAGAGAAAATATAATACACGGCCACACACAGGACTGTCCTAAAACCAGAAATTAATGAAAAAGGTATTGCAACCAATGTATGTATACATATAATGTATATGTCAACCAAGAGAAGTGGCCTCTAAGATTATTTTATATCAGCAATGTTACTTGTTTGTTTTCACAATAGAGTAGTTAAAAATGCATGCCCACATATATACTGTACATACACATCTTAAACCCACATATTCACAATCGCCATGTACGTGAATTCCTATTTCATACCCTGTGCGTGCCGAGATATCTTATTTAAAATTATTATTAGACTTTACACGATCAGGATTTTTGGGCCCAATCACCGATCAGAAAATAAAATTTAAAAAAAAAATGATAACTGATCCGATCAAAAGCTGGAGCAATGTGTCCATTTACAACCCCAATTCCAATGAAGTTGGGATGTTGTGTTAAATATAAATAAAAAGAGAATACAATGATTTGCAAATCATGTTCAACCTATATTTAATTGATTACACAACAAAGACAATATATTTAATGTTCAAACTAATAAACTTTATTGTTTTTAGCAAATAATCTTTAACTTAGAATTTTATGGCTGCAACACGTTCCAAAAAAGCTGGGACACGGTCATGTTTACCACTGTGTTACATCACCTTTTCTTTTAACAACATTCAATAGACCTTTGGGAACTGAGGACACTAATTGTTGAAGCTTTGTAGGTGGAATTCTTTCCCATTCTTGCTTGATGTACAGCTTCAGCTGTTCAACAATCCGGGGTCTCTGTTGTCGTATTTTATGCTTCGTAATGTGCCACACATTTTCAATGGGAGACAGGTCTGGACTGCAGGCAGGCCAGTCTAGTACCCGCACTCTTTTACTACGAAGCCACGCTGTTGTAACACATGCAGAATGTGGTTTGGCATTGTCTTGCTGAAATAAGCAGGGGCGTCCCTCAAAAAGACGTTGCTTGGATGGCAGCATATGTTTCTCCAAAACCTGAATGTACCTTTCAGCATTAATGGTGCCTTCACAGATGTGTAAGATACACATGCCATTGGCACTAACACAGCCCTTCACTTTTCCACTTTGCATCAGTCCATCTTGGATGAGCTCCGGCCTAGAGAAGCCGGCGGCGTTTCTGGGTGTTGTTGATAAATGGCTTTTGCTTTGCATAGTATCGTTTCAAGTTGCACTTACGGATGTAGCGCCGAACTGTATTTACTGACATTGGTTTTCTGAAGTGTTCCTGAGCCAAAGTGGTGATATCCTTTACACATTGATGTCAGTTTTTGATGCAGTGCCGCCTGAGGGATCGAAGGTCACGGGCATTCAATGTTGGTTTTTGGCCTTGCCGCTTACATGCAGTGATTTCTCCAGATTCTCTGAACCTTTTGATGATATTATGGAGCGTAAATTATGAAATCCCTAAATTCCTTCCAATTGTACAATGAGGAACATTGTCCTTAAACTGTTCAACTATTTTCTCACGCACTTGTTCACAAAGAGGTGAACCTCGCCCCATCTTTGCATGTGAATGACTGAGCAATTCAGGGAAGCTCCTTTTATACCCAATCATAACACCCACCTGTTCCCAATTAGCCTGTTCACCTGTGGGATGTTCCAAACAGGTGTTTGATGAGCATTCCTCAACTTTCTCAGTCTTTTTTGCCACCTGTCCCAGCTTTTTTGGAACGTGTTGCAGCCATAAAATTCTAAGTTAATGATTATTTGGTAAAAACAATTAAGTTTATCAGTTTGAACATTAAATATCTTGTCTTTGTCGTGTATTCAATTAAATATAGGTTGCACATGATTTTAAAATCATTGTATTCTGTTTTTATTTATGTTTAACGCATTGGAATTGGGGTTGTAAATAAATACTGTTAATGACATGCTTACTCTAACTTTCTCACTGTCCCGACGATATGGACCGGTGTTGTCCAGAGTTTGCGTCTGTTTGGCTTTTCCTTTTTTTTTTGCTTTTTGTTTTTTTCATGCTGCGTTGCTTGAACGCGGCATGCTCCTCCTCGTGTACATTCTTCAGGTGCCCGATCAAATTTGTGTTGAAGCATTTAGATGACGTTCCCCACAACGTACTTCAGTTGTGCACAGACTGCAAATAATTTATTTTTTGTTGTTTATCTGAGACACCCCAAAATAGTCCCATACCAATGACGTGTTTTTTAACCGACAAGATTGAAAAATAAATTTATTGGCCATCAGATAGTTACAGTACTGCGCCACAATACATGTGACAAGGCTAAAAATAAACTAGCTTTTGGATTCATACGCAATGGCAACGTTAAATGTCTTGTGTGGAGCCGATCGATGACGTCATTGATCGGATCGGCAAATTATTGCATGAGAGCCGATCAGCATAAATTGCTAATTATCGGCCGATACCGATCACACCGATCAGATCGGCTTACAGTCTAATTATTATTATTATTATTTTTTTATCTATTTAGCTTTGCTAAAGGACCATACAACCTGATATTTCTTGTGATGTGTCATTCTGTCAATCAAACTGTTATTACATAATTGTATATTTAACAATTTAGTGCCAAAATCTCGTACTGAATAAATCAAAACTGAAATAAAAAATATTTTATCCTTCAAAACAATTGAAAGAAAAAGTATATAAAAATGTAGAGAAAATATTAGCCTTGTTGGGAGTTTTTCTAGTGGTGTTTGTTTTGGCTGAGACGCAATTGTTACTGTCACAATCAAAATGTTCGTGACAAAATATCCTTAATGTTACTGAGAGGTGATGATAAGGTTTGGCATCTCTGTTAGTCAAGAAACAGTTGTCTTTGCAACAACTGGTTGTCATTTTACATTTGTCGGTAGCGGGACTTGAAGCATGATCATCTGGTTCCAGTGCCCAAGTGTACCGCCCCAAAATGCACCACCTTTTGCCCCTGACCACCATAGGAGAGGTGCTTCACTAATCTGCATATTTTAAGTGTCCTATTTGGGATTTGCTGGGTGTCACACAAACAAATGTTTTCAGATTGTGAGCATTTCTGTGGATATAATGTTTAAACAAAAGAAGAAAATCAAATACACACACACACACACTCAATAGACAAAATTTGTTAAAAACATCCACGCATCCGTTTTCTGTACCGCTTGTTCTCATTAGGGTTGCGAGCGTGCTGGTGACTATCGCTAACTTAATCTTTTATTGTACAATCTTTTGAGAAAATTACTGCAATCAAATGATTTCTGGAACTGTCAGTGAGACTTTTATTATATCTCAACAGGTATTTTGGCCCACTGTTCATGAGCGAAGTTCTACAAACTCCTTAGGTTTGAAGGGTGACTTCTCAAGAGTGTATTTTCAGTTTATTTCTTAGATGTCCAATAGTATTTATTTATATATTATAAATAATATATTAATAATATGTATATTATTTATATATATATTTTTTTATATATTGGACATCTCTAAAGAAGCTGAAACACAGTCAGGAGAAGGCGTCCTTCAAAACCTGAGAAAGGTGGTGCACTTGCTTAATAGTGGGCCAAAATATCTGTTGACGCTAAAGGTCTTATTAAGAGTTACAGAACGGATTGATTGCAGTGATTCCCTCAAATCTTTGAGCAATAAAATATTAACTTCAGGGTACCATCATTTGTGTCTTAACCATTTTTTATTTGTTTTTTAAGGTAATTCTGTTGGACCACAAAAATAAAAGCGTGCCTGATTTTTATTAGTTAACTTTATTTTAGTGATCATTGTGGGGTTTTCTTTAATAAGACAGGAGTACCAACAATTCTGTCCACGTGTGTATATAGTGTATGCATATCTTCCCTGGAAAGGTTTTATTAAACTTTAGTCTTCTTTTTCAGCTTCAACACTGAAGGAGGAGCAAAAGTCTAGGATTGAGCAGAATCTCATGCAAGTTCTGAAGGTGTGTCAGATGTACATCATATTCAACATTTTATTTTGGGGGGGATATGTTAGTATAAAATATGTATTGACAAGGTTGGATATAGTAAGTAGAGGAGCAGACTTGCAATACACACCAGCCCTCAACATTATGACAACTTGCCACTATTCGATCACATCCAATACAAGAGATATAAGGTTTAAATCTCATATTTGAAGTCTCAGGTAGCTAAACCAAAATTAGAAACAGAAATTGTTTTAAATAAACAACTAAAACATTTCCCAAAAATACAATCTAGAATTTATGCTATTTTATAAAAGAGGTAAAGTGGAAATCTTTGAATTTGTTTCCCTTCAACCGTCACATTGACCTTGGGTTCCGCTCTCCAAGATCGTTCAGTTCTACTCTCTAACATTCACTCACAGGAAGACAGACAACATTAGCTTCATCTGCTGAGAAGATCACACAGGGAGTGGCGAGACAACTGTATTTACTGATCCCTGACAACGTAACATTCTTTAACTAAATGACTCTCTTTACATATTAGTCAAAACTGAGCATTTTTAATGAGCTTTTTGATACTTATTTTTCTATCGTGCAGGTGGTCATACATTTGTGCCCAGTCTTTGCCAATATGTAAGAAAAAAAAAAAATCTGTTTTGTTGACTAAATTTAATGAAGCGTCTCGAACAAACAAGAGTCCAATTGCCTTGAGTCAATCATAACAGATTAACGTAACCTGGATGACTGAGAATCTACACAGATAGCAAGTTTTATGGTACATACTGTACACTCCTTAGTATAAGTATTGGAACAGGGAGACCAGTTCATTTATTGTTGCTGTAGACTGAAAATGAGTATGAGCGATAAAATTTTAGTTGAAAATTAAAGCAGAACTGTTGATCTCTTGTCTGTTTGAAGGGGAGTCGAGACTGTAGTGTAAAAAATGTTCTTTTTTTTTTTTTTTTTTTTTTTTTTTTTTTTTTTGCACATGTAATACGCCAAAATGTTTTGGATCGTCAAGCCAGTTTTAATATCTCACAAGACAACCCAAGTAAATACAAAATTTAGTTTGCCAAGGATGATTTTATTCATTAGGCTAAAAAATCCAAACCCCATCATCCAACACCCCTCCCCCTTGTTCAGTTCATGTGTTAATTTGACTTGGGAAGGCTGATTTCAATTTCACTCGCCACTGTTTGAATCAAGAAATCACTTGTAAACACAATAGTACCTGTCAGACAAAGTGAAGTAGGTTATGAAATATCAAAGTGAAATTTCATGCCACAATCCAAAGAAATTCAAGAACAAATTAGGACTTTTCCAGACTGATTGATGGCAATCACAAAAGCCATTTCCAAAGGTTTGGGATTCCAGCAAACCACATTCAGAGCCATTTTCTGCAAATTGAGAAATTTGGGAACACTGGTAAACTTTCCCAGGAGTGGTTGGCTATCCATAATTGCCCTAAAAGTGCAACAATTCAGGAGAACACAGATCAACATCCAAAGAACTGCAGACCTCACTGGCCTCAGTTAAGGGCAGTCTTCATGACTTCAGCAAGACACTGGAGCAAAATGTAAGACACTGGAACAAAATGTGTGATAAATGTGCAAAAAATAATCAGACCTCAGGGAGGGGGCAAATACAAGTTTGTACTTTATATACAGTATCATAAATTGTTGTTGGAAGGCAATTTTGGGGTCTGTGACCTTGTATTTCGAGCTGTCTTAGAATTATTATGCTGTAGCTCTTGTCTTGGGTCTCAATAACTGTAACTGTCACTGCCATTACTGTAGTCAAATCTTTTACTGTTATGGTGTATAGAGTATGGATGATAACACACCAGTTCAAGGTTGCACACACGTTCACCTTTTTTGAATGGGAAGGTGTACCCAAACTGTTATACTCTAGTGGATGAATTGACACGACTATTCTTTCCTGTAGAACAAGATACCTGATCCTGAGCCTCAGTGTGATCAGTTTTCAGCTAATGCAGGACGGTCATTGTGGAATCAATGTATGGGTTCAGGTGGCTCAAATGAATTCATTATTGATGTGCAGGACTACATACCATTCAGTAAGTAAAAACACACACTCGTCAATACACTAATTATACTGTACTAAATCATTTTCAAGTCCAGGGGATCCTCGACTCACGACAGAATTCCGTTCCTATAACACACCGTGACCCGAATTTGTATCCTTGCCTATATTACAAACCTATGCTAATGCACTAGTAAATTCATAGTTACAGTACATATCTGTATGAAAAGCATTTTGTAGGCAATTAATATGAAATATTAAAATGAAAAAAAATTATAAAAGAACGATTCCTTACCTTTAGTACTGACGTTGATTTTTCACAGTGGAAGTTCAAGTTGTGTAAACCAGTGCATTTCACACCATTGCATACACCACGCAAACGTCATATGGGTTAGGAAACAAGTTATGAAACGAGTATTTATTATAAATATTTTGGGGTTCCGTCATAACCACAAAGCGTCATAGTCATAAACCGTCATAAACCGAGCATCCCCTGACTAAGGAAAAATCATTTTAAAGTCTCCATAGACAATGCTGTGGGTTTTACATTGTTCGAAATTATTGTGCATATCGCTGGCGTCGAGCGTAATTTAAAAATGTCACTTTTCAGGAAACCAAAACAAAGGCATGTTTGTTGAGTCATTAACTTTGCATCGCAAAAGAGACCAAGCCATTAAACACTTTAGATTGGTAAGTAATTTGTAAAAATAACAGACCCACGTGGGGACTGACCAATAGTATTGTCGCGTGTATTGGTTTGGATAAAAATGTAATTAATTTGGGAAAAGATACGAAGGAAGGTAAACATCTGCGTTCACTTCCGGGTTAGTCCGATTTACGTTTTTACCGTTAAAATCAAACTAAATTTGTCTCGTAAATGGCACCACGTCACTTTTTTATATTTATAAAAATTTAGGGAACGTGACGAGAGACCTTTTTATAAGTCTCATAATCTGAATGTTTCTACATTTTATGAAATTTTGAGTCCTAGACAACAAAGGTTCATTGTTAAACTCAACCCACACAAAACACTACAAAGGAGTGGAATTTTATAAAATATTTAATGACATTACAGGGGATCTAGAGGGAAACACACAAAAGTCTAACTAAAGAAAGAAAAGAACACTAATAATGGTAAAAAGAAGAAAAGTAGGCGTTCGAAAAGGGAAATACATCGTGTGTTGGACTAAAATTTAAAACGCGAGCGTTTATTGCGTCCAGTCCGGATGAGAGACAGGACAAAGTTGGGATTTTGTGTGAAGCTAGTAATTTCCCCGAAATTATTAGGGACTAATATTGAAATACGTAGATCAACTGGTAGGTGGGGTGGTCTGTCTCACTCGTCTCGGGAAACACGGAGACAGATTTGGTTGAATGAGAAAAAGGATGCAGAAAAATCAAACCAAACAAAAGAGGCGGAAGAGGAAAAATTGTTGTTCATCATGCCTCGTTGGGAGATTATGACCGTCTCTCTCCCCGCCTGGGTCCAGGAAACGCTAGCAAGTTCAGAAAACTCACGTTTGGCTGGGAGCGTATGTGGTAGCTCAGCAACAACTGTTCTGGAGGCTTAGCAGCGGCGATCCACAGAGGCTAGGGAGCCGGATCTCCATCCCCAAGGCCCATGGTTACCGAGGCGTGTGCCCAAAGACGAGGGGAGGGGGGAGGAGTGGCCGAAAGCAGCCCCGTAGCTGGGGAGCTGAAAGCAAGACGGAAGAACAAAGAAGAAGCCAAGAGAGAGGCTGGCAGCGGAAGTCAGGGGTTAAATACCCCGGGGGCGTGTCGAAGAGGACCAGACAAGACCATCTTGAATCTAGTCTACATTTTTTACCCATAAAATGGGTTCAAAAATCATATATTAATATAAAATACTCCCAAACTTGTACCCTCTACTCACAGGTTAAGCATATAGAACGACTGTTAATAATTTAGTCTTGGCAAATCAACTGCTTATGGTTCAAATCACATGTCATGCTGCTTGGAGTCAAATCAAGACAAACAGTTCCCAAAATCGAGCAGCTACGCTTGGAAAGTTGAGAGACTGACAAAAAGACATCAAGGCATACATTTGGAATGTTTCTGCAGAGTTTGTGAAATATCAAAACAGAGATTTGGATATTAAGCAACTAGTTTACCACTGTATTTGCATTCCATTGATCTGTCCAGCTTGGACTCCCGGAGAGAGGATCCCACCTTTTGGCTAGTGTCAGTTCAAACGAAGAAAACGACTCTTTGATGACTGTAAACCAATATTTCAAGGGGACCTGCTAATTAATTTAGGGTCCAGTAGGCGTCTTCTAGTGGCTGTCTCGAACAGCAGGGCCGCAAGAAGAATGCAGTTTATCAAGCTGTTGGGGAGTCACTGTGAAATTCAAAACACGGCAACCCCCGCATGTAGTGGTGGACGATATACTGTACAGTATATCGGAATGTTTATTATCGTCTCGCCATTTCTTCCTCTCTGGCTGCTGTGATTGCTCTCTCCAATGCTCTCCATGGGTATCTTTTTGTAGAATATGTCCCATGACATTAGTTATGTTGATGTCCAAGAACTATAACATTGAACGCTACATCGGGCACACCAATGAAGGCCAGGACCTCACTCTTTCACAGACTACCCAAAGTAACCGTTTCATTAAAAGAACCACAGTGCAACATAAATCAACAATAAATGTGACTGTTGAATAAGGTACACATTGAAAGATCTATTGATAATATACACAGAAACAACAATGACAATTAACATAACACTATGGATGTTGATTGTTGCCAAAAAAAAAAATAATTCACATTGCAGTGTTGGAATCACGCGGCTGCAGTCACGTATGCTTGTTTTCGTTAGCATTAGCAACCAGCTTTGTGAGCGATAACACAAATAGTTTCAGAGTGGGCCAGCTGTGTGCGGTATGTTCATTACAGTCTGGTTTAGTCAATGTGTTGTTTTGAAGAATCTGTCTTGTATTTCCTTTCTTATCAACTTTATTTACCTATCAGCACACAGCTACAATAGCATCCAGTATCTATTGATTCGACATGAAGCTCCATTCTTCTTTGCCTCTTATTGATGTAATATTTCAACTAGGTTTGAGAACGATAAACTGATGCGACCGGATATCCGTTCATAAAGGCGAGAGATACGACTGTATCGGTAGCAGACACCATTATCAATACAAAATCTGACAGGATTCCTTTAGATACATCAGTTGTAGGGCTGCGGATCGGATATCGCGAGGCTAGGAATCAGTTGCCTGAATGTTTATGGTTTTCAACTCATAAAACAAGCGCGAGAGGTTTTGCTCTGTCCTCCGCAGGTAACGTTATGTTTGCAACCAAACGCAGCAGTGCTTGATACTAGCGACAATACTATCTTAACTACATTTCTCCGTAGTGTCACTATTTCAACATTAAATAGCTTTTCAGTAGTTAAGCTACTTTCGTGGTCACGCCGTTAGCAAAGGAGTGTTCCCCTAGGAGTTGTAAACATTGACTGTGACGTCACGTTACGTACCTTATCTCAAGTCCGCTGTCGACACTGCGGCCGGCGGCAAAATGTGCGCCGCAGATTGTAAAGATGCAGACAATATGGCAAAGGTGGGTACATCTCGGCAATTTCCTTGGGCTGTAACTCAGCAAACACGTTTCTTCTCGAGTCCTCGCAGTCCACTTATTCGTTAGAGTTGGTACTGTGTGACTCTGAAAACAAACTACCGAGAGGAAACAAAGCCAGGTATGTCCCGAAACTGACACAATAATCGCCACAGTCGCACTCAGCAAGCAGCAGCAAAAAAAAAAAAAAAGAATAAATACATTTTAAAAAGCAGTGCATGTGTGCATTGCGGTCCTAGTTTGGATGGCAAGGTGTGCGAGACCCCCCATGGCTCTTTAAATATTGCTTGTGCAGTGTTTGAGAAGAGAAAATCTTCAGTGTTGTATTGTTGTGGTCTATTTAAATAATAATTCATTAATTTGATATTTAAATAAAAGAAAATATTTTAATTTTTTACAGTGCCACAAAGCAACAATGATCAGGGTTAATAGGTATTTTACTGTACATGTTTGAAAATAAGGTTAGACAAATGTCATTTTATACAATTGGGTTAAGTCAAGGTTCTTTATGATTAGCGCTTATTAACGAAATATTAACGATCCAATTTTTTCTGCACCGAATCGAATCGCTCCCATACTGAATCGAATCGTTCCGCCTGAAAAAAAATATCGTTTTTGAATCGAATCGCTACTTGTGTATCTAATATCGACTCGGCCTCGTGCCAGAAATTCCCAACCCTAATTTCAACATAGTGCCCCCTAATGTTCTGACTGAGATACCACAGTTGGATAAAATGGGACAAGATGACAAACTTGTGTTCATCTTTTTTAAATCAATGCCTTATGTTTTTTCTACAAGAAATGTTTAAACTGAAATCTAAAGCAAGCAAAAATATATTTTATCCAAATACTAGATTATTCAATAAAATTCTCAGTAGGATACTGGGATTACTAATTGCAACACTACTGGATGCATTTGACATTTGTGACAGGCCTTATTAATGTAACTTTCAATTGAATTGAGAAAAAGTAAGTCATAGCATGTTGTCTAATTTTTCATAGAATGACTGAAAACATACTATAAAAACAAAAATTCTGGCCTCCACACTGAAAGATTCCTGACTCCGATTCCCCCTTCCCCTGTTGACAATCTGTTTTCGGGGGCATAAAAGTTCAATCAGCACACCCCCTGTCAATTCACCCTCGGCAGCACCTGAGCTTTGCATGCCATTGGTCGAGAATTGTCTCTTTTGTACAACCCCAATTCTAATGATGGTTCTTTTCCTTTGGCCCGGAGGACATGATGTCCACAATTTCCAAGAACAATTTGAAATGTGGACTCGTCGGACCATAGAACACTTTTCCACTTTGCATCATTCCATCTTGGATGAGCTCGGGCCCAGAGCAGCCGGCGGCGTTTCTGGGTGTTGTTGATAAATGGCTTTTGCTTTGCATAGTAGAGTTTCACTACGGATGTAGCGCCGAACTGTATTTACTGACATTGTTTTTATGAAGTGTTCCTGAGCCCATGTGGTGATGTCCTTTACACATTGATGTCAGTTTTTGATGGAGTGCCGCCTGAGGGATCGAAGGTCATGAGGCATTCAATGTTGGTTACATGCAGTGATTTCACCAGATTCTCTGAACCTTTTGATGATATTATGGACCGTTGATGATGAAATCCCTAAATTCCTTGCAATTGTACGTTGAGGGACATTGTCCTTAAACTGTTCGACTATTTTCTCACGCACTTGTTCACACAGAGGTGAACCTTGCCCCATCTTTGCTTGTGAATGACTGAGCAATTCAGGGAAGCTCCTTTCATACCCAATCATGGCACCCGACCTGTTCCCAAGGTCCCCAGCCTGTTCACCTGTGGGATGTTCGAAACAGGTGTTTGATGAGCATTCCTCAACTTTTTCAGTCTTTTTTGCCACCTGTCCCAGCTTTTTTGGAACGTGTTGCAGCCATAAAATTCCAAGTTAATGATTATTTGCTAAAAACAATAAAGTTTATCAGTTTGAACATTAAATATTTTGTCTTTGTAGTGTATTAAATTGAACATGATTTCCAAATCATGGGGCAGCCGTGGCCCAATGGTTAAGATCATCGCCTGCCACTGTGGGGGACCTAGGTTCAAGACCCCGACTGGACCATCCCCCAGACTCACGGCTGTGGTGTCTTTGAGCAAGACACTGATACCCAGAGAACAAATTTCGTGTGCATACATGCATGTTCATGACAATAAAAGATGATGATTCTTCTTCTTCATTGTATTCTGTTTTTATTTATTTTTAACACAACGTCCCAACTTCATTGGAATTGGGGTTGTATTCATGGTCTTCAGAGCGACGTTCTTAGCTGAGCACCACACAGAGAGTTGCAAGACCTCATCCTTGGAGGTAGACTAGACCACCATTTTGCCATCAGCAAACTTGACGAAGGTGTTGCTGGAGTGAGCGGGTCTGCAGTCGTGGTACAACTTGTGGAGAGGAATGGGCTCAGCACACAGTCTTATGAGGAGCCAGTGCTTAGTGTCCAAGAAGAGGAGTGGTGTAACTTGTCCCCTGTGACTGAGGTCAATTGGAAGGAAAGTCCTTTATCTAGTAGTAATTTAGTGTGGGGTGTCCCGAGTCATCCAGCTTTCTGACCAGGATGTTGGGGATTATTGTGTTGAAGGATGAGTTTAAGTCGACAAAGAGAATCCTGACATGAGGTGAGCAGTGCAACGACCTCAACATTGGAGAGGCGAAGCTTCACAGATGCATGGCGCATTGACGGCCGGCTTCTTTTGATACAGAATCAGCGGTTCATTTCTATCTTAAAAAGACGTTTCTTCGAGGACAAAAATGTCCAAATTCTGTATGAGAAGGACTGCTGGTTTAAGAGGTGTAAAAGAAGCCAATTATCTCAAACTAGAAAAGCCATCTCTTAACAGAGGAGAAGGTTTGAGATCACTTATCGTCTGCATATAAGCAGCACGAGTTGAACGATGGATTCGTATGCGGGACCATTTCATTCACTACACCGGGCAATAACAATGACCTATTGTTGACCATCCCGAAGAAATGCACCCACTGATGCATAAAAAGGGAGACTCCCCACCTAAAATTTTAAGACCGAAGAAGCCTTTGGAACATCTTTAACAAAAACAGTCCAGATGTCTTGTTTCAACCTTTGCGGACTCAGAAATCCATCCATTTTCTGAGCCGCTTCTCCTCACCAGGGTCGCGGGCGTGCTGGAGCCTATCCCAGCTATCATCGGGCAGGAGGCGGGGTACACCCTGAACTGGTTGCCAGCCAATCGCAGGTTACATACAAACAAACAACCATTCGCACGCACATTCACACCTACGGGCAATTTAGAGTTGTCAATTAACCTACCATGCAAGTTTTTTGGGATGTGGGAGGAAACCGGAGTGCCCGGAGAAAACCCACGCAGGCACGGGGAAAACATGCAAACTCCACACAGGCGGGGCCGGGGATTGAACCCCGGTCCTCAGAACTGTGAGGCAGACGCTCTAACCAGTCTTCCACCGGGACAATTGGCTGTTCAGCCGTTCCATGACAAGGTGCATGTTATTCCCTGATTATCCCATGTACAAGGAACAGATTAAAGGTCTAGAGTTCAAGTCTGTCAAAGTAAGATCCAAATAGCTGTCACGAAAGAAAGACTGGTTGAAAAAAGTCATCATTAGGCTGAAAAATCAAAAGAAACCCACCAGGGAGATAGGAAAAACATTAGGTTTGGCCAAAGAATTCACCGGTGAGCTCAGCAACACCAAAAGACCCTGAAGATCGCAGAAAACAACTGTGATGGATGACCGAAGTATTCTGAAGAAAAACCCCCTCAAAAAAATTGGCCAGATCAAGAACACTCTCTAGGAGGTAGGTGTATGTGTGTCAAAGACAATCAAGAGAAGATTTAACCAGCATGAATACAGCACGAATACACCACGACTGCACCTCAACGCACCCGGCTATCAAACTCCTGAAGTTTGCAGATGACACCCCTGTCATCGGGCTCGTCAAAGACGGTGACGAGTCTGCATATCGACAGGAAGTGGAGCGACTGGGGCTGTGGTGCGGCCGACACAACCTGGAGCTGAACACGCTCAAGACTATAGAGATGATCGTGGACTTCAGGAGGCATCCTTCGCCATGCTGCCCCTCACGCTGTCCAGCTGCCTTGTGTCAACTGTCGAGACCTTCAAGTTCCTGGGTATTACAGTTTCTCAGGACCTAAAGTGGGCGATCAACATTACTACATCCTCAAAAAGGCCCAGCAGAGGAGGTATTTCCTGCGGCTTCTGAGGAAGCACAGCCTGCCACAGGAGCTGCTGAGGCAGTTCTACACACCGGTCATCGAATCAGTCCTGTGTTCTTCCATCACAGTCTGGTTCGGTGCTGCTACAAAAATGGACAAACTCCGACTGCAACGAACAATCAAAACTGCTGAAAAGATTGTTGGTACCCCGTACCCACATTTTGTCCTTCCACTAGTCTTTCCAATGATATGCTTGGACACAGCACTCTGTGAACAGTCAGCCTCATAAGCTATGAACCTTTGTGCCTTACACATCCTATGAAGGGTATCAATGATGGTCTTCTGGTCAGTTGTCAAGTCTGCAGTCTTCCATGTATTGAGCCCAACTGAGACAATTGAACCAAATTGAAGCAATTTAATGCTACCTGGGGAAACGTGCAGCTCCTTTGAGTTTAGTAGCGGATTAGTGTGTAACACTCAAGTTTAAAACATTTATGGCCTGCAAAATTTGGACTGATTTCTTCACAGTAGAATTATGGAAATAAATAAACTTTTCCATGATATTAAATTTTTTTTGGAAAGGGTCTGTAAATCGATAAATATGATTCAGAATGGACCTTCTGCTTTTTTGCATCTAGCGCCTTCTGGTCTTCGGTGTGACGTAACACTAGCCAAAGAGCCTGTTCATTCGGCGTTGTATGCTAATATTCCATGCTGTTGTTCCCGTCCTGATATATTTGTTGTCGTATGATTTAGCGATTTCACGATGGTTTATTGTGAAACAGTTGGTTGTACAAAGGCTTCAGGCAGTGACGAGAGAAATTGAAAAGGAATACGTGACCAGTGGATAGGGAAAGTCAGTCAACAGGGGAAGAAACATGGTCAGCTATGGGTGCCTAGCAAGCATTGTAAACTCTGTGCTGATCACTAAATGTAAATACTGTACATAAAAAAGCTCTAGACCACAGGTGTCAAATTGGTCATCCCATCATTTTATGTGGCCCGCAAAAGCAAATCAAAATTGTGAATTGTGTTCTGGTGTAATACCATTGAGATATTTCCAAGCATTTTATTGTTACCAATCCCCCTTTGAAAAAACATGTAATAGTTAAAAACGTGTTTTTATATGGTCTTAATTTAAAAACTGGTTATTCATTGTGTTGTGTATACTGTATGTAATAACAGTCTATGAGGTTATCTTTAATTTTTTTATGGGTTCACAGTCGTAGCGGCCCGCCAAGGGAAGTCATAGCTACAATGTGGCCCGTGACAAAAATAAGTTTGACACCCCTGCTCTAGACACTTTACAAAAATTTGGGTGGAATTAAAGTTCCAGCTAGGTACTTTTCCTTTCCCCGAAAGCCCGTGTCTGTGTCAACACGAGATCATGTAAATAACGAGTGAAGGGATTTGAGTAGTCTGGCAATCGAAGGACTTTCTTCTGTTGGATAAAATCTGCCTCAGCATTTTTTGTCCAAGGGATGCCAAAGACACGGTCAGTTAAGCATAATTACTGATCCAGGACCTGCAATAATTTGTCATTCCCAAACGTAACATCTGTATCATTATAAGGTTTTTCGTCTGAAGGTTGGGGGGGTTTGAAATTTAGAAATTTTGTTTTTCAGACGACAGTTAAAATGTATCTTTGCTGACTGTATGCCAGTATCAGCTAAGAATTTCAGTAAGGCCCCTGTGTTCCTTTTTCAACCTATAGTCTACAAGTCTTGTAATTTGTAATATGTATACCGCATGTGGAAAACCACTATATCATATCGCTTCATATGTCAACCCAAATAGGTGAATGTTCCATAATGAGTTCAAAATTATCGACATTAAATGTTTGTAGAACAATCTTTATATGTATCACTATGATAATGCCAATATTGGTGCTGTGTTTGCAGCCTGTTGAATTGGTTCTAAGTGACTAAATTCAGATTTTGTGGCAATCAATGTGTCAAACATAATAATAATGCAACAACGTGATGCGACCTTTGTACTCCAGAGCACAAAACGACAAAATAAAAAAACAGAAACAAACACTTGCAGACAAAACTCACCCCTTTTTTGATAAAGTGACACATGGTCCCATCCATGCTCACTTTAGCAAAAACAAAAAAACATTCTCGATAACCAAAAAGCGGACGGAATTTGGCTCAATGGGTTTCGACTCCAATACTGGACAAATATCGTCAACAGCATCCGTGCGGAGTGGATGCTGGCAGTGTTGGAGGATGGGCAGTTTAGGCTCAGTTGAATCAGCGGATTGTTCCTGATTAACCCTATATTTGCTGGTAGCCCAAACGGTGGGATTTGATTTGGGAAATGTCAAGGAAGCGAAAAGGAATATTGTGCATGACGTTCAATTCGTAAGAAGAACGCAATGCAAAGCACATAAGTGTGTTGTAAAAAACTGTGTTCTTTGACAGTTAAACACAAAACGTGCCCAATTAGTCGTGCACCGACAGATAAGCAAAAGGCTTACATTCTTCTAATCGCGCTGAAGTTTGCTCCGCCAGAGAAATGTGCACATAAAAACACACAGCTGCGTAAAAACACACAGACAACACAACATAAAAAAACACACAGAGCTGCGCAGTAATCACTGCAGGTTGCAGCATATAACAATCCTTTTAAAGATTATATATATATATATATATTTATATATATATATATATATATATATATATATATATATATAGCGGCACGGTGGCCGACTGGTTAGAGCGTCAACCTCGCAGTTCGGTTCAATCCCCGGCCCCGCCTGTGTGGAGTTTGCATGTTCTCCCCGTGCCTTTTCTCCGGGAACTCCGGTTTCCTCCCACATCCCAAAAACATGCATTAATTGGAGAGTCTAAATTGCCCGTAGGCATGACTGTGAGCGCGAATGGTTGTTTGTTTCTATGTGCCCTGCGATTGGCTGGCAACCAGTTCAGGGTGTACCCCGCCTCCTGCCCGATGACAGCTGGGATAGGCTCCAGCACGCCCGCGACCCTAGTGAGGAGAAGCGGCTCAGAAAATGGATGGATGTATATATATATATATATATATATATATATATATATATATATATATATATATATATATATTTAACTTTGAATGCACTGGTAATTATCCCGATCTAGTAACGTAATCCAATCAATGTTGTTATTTTGTCTGAACGGGGAGTTGTACTATCCTAAGATTTTGAGCAGTCTCCTTTTCTCCCCCCACCCAATGGAATCTATTTTGTTGTCAGTAGGGTTCAGGTCTCATTCTCACTACTTCATAAAAACAAAACAAAACTCTTGATCTACAATATCACAGCGTTACACTAGTTAATCACTAATCCTAAAAAAAATATATATTTTTTCCAAAACTTATTTTCCCCTGCAGCAACAGCTCACAACGCATTGCTTAAGTAGTAACACGCACACAGATACTTACAGTATCCATAGTGAACAACAGATGTACCTGTAATCAGTCAAACAACATACTTTCACCAAACACTTGGCCAAGATTCCAGCATTCGTTTCTCAAACACCACACACAGACAGAAACATACACACACCAACATATCAGTAATCAGCAGACCGCACACATTCACACCACATCCTTTTTGTAGACACACGTTTCAAGTACAGTACACCAGATCAAATGCTCCAATTTTCAAGGGGTTCAAATTTTCTTTACTGTAATTCTTTGTTTGGGGGACAACAGGTCCGTTTTGATCCTGAGGTGATAGCTGACATCCAGAGCCCCGGCAGCACCCCCATCCTTAATTCTTTGGGTGAAGGCAGGACTCTTGCGTTGGTCCTGGATGATCAATTACTCCCGGGGTCCCCTGGATTGGCGATAAATCCTGGAATCCCACTTCTGACACCAACTGTTTTGGCAAATATTTTTCTGACAGAATAAGTAAGGACGCAATCATGTCTTTGTTGGTTTTTATTACAAGGAAAAAAGAAAAGTCTTTGCAAAGAGAGGAAAAGGTAAGTTTTACGAATTGTCACACCTTACTGAAGTCCAAACAATCACTTCCGTTATACAGAAGTGAGAAAGACAGAGAAGAAAAGGAAAGCAAAACAATTATCTTTGTCCAGCTGCATTCATCCATCCATCCATTTTCTGAGCCGCTTCTCCTCACTCGGGTCGCGGGCGTGCTGGAGCCTATCCCAGCTGTCATCGGGCAGGAGGCGGGGTACACCCTGAACTGGTTGCCAGCCAATCGCAGGGCACATAGAAATAAACAACCATTCGCACTCACAGTCATGCCTACGGGCAATTTAGAGTCTCCAATTAATGCATATTTTTGGGATGCGGAGTGCCCGGAGAAAACCCACGCAGGCACGGGGAGAACATGCAAACTCCACACAGGCGGGGCCGGGGATTGAACCCGGGTCCTCAGAACTGTGAGGCTGACGCTCTAACCAGTCGCCCACCGTGCCGCCCAGCTGCATTCAACTTATCTTTATTGAAAAACAACTAGTAGTCACAACATGGAAACAATAAAGCATGTGAAGGTTGTATAAACTAACAGAAGTAATATTTGGTATACATTAAACATACATTTTACAACTCAACAACTTGCTGGAAATGACGTGCATGTATTACATAACATATAAACAATGCAAATATGAATTTTAACTGACTCCATAACATCTTTGTCCTCTGACCTTTAATATGCCTGTTCAGTGTTACTTGAAAGGCCTGAGATACCTCTGCTGCGTTTATTAAAATATTGCCAGTCATTGTTTTTTGAGTTGCAGGCATCAAAATACATTTTGCGCAGAAATGTAGGCCTGAAATTTGTGCCACTTTACTGATTGTTTAAATTATTGGTGTTTTTTGTATAGGGTGGGGCTGAAAGGACAGATGTTTTTGAAAAACACAAAATAATAAATGGTAGCTGGAAACAAACTATTGACATCAAGAAACTCACACAGTTAGAATTTTGAGCCGTTTATAATTCTCAAAAGTTCAGCAAAAATATGTTGACAGAATTCTGGGCGTTTTCTCTTCTCCCTAAAGCCGAGCTTTGCGTCTCCGTTGCAGGTGGAGAGAAAATGGCGCATCTTTCCCTGGTCGCCCACAATTTGTAGATTACAACACAAGTACGGGGAGGGCGGTGTTCCTCCTCACAGCTGGCTTGTCTCAGTTGGCTCCCGGTCATCCTGACCAGCTGTCTTCCCCCCTTTCTCTGGTGGATGACTTATTTTCCTGTAGCTGTCAAATAGAACATTCCGCAGCCTTCTTCTTTTGCAAGATCCTGTAAACAACTTGTCCAAAGACGCACACTGCAACCATATTGCACAAACTAAAATGTTTCAAGGTTACTGTGGGGCCACTAGTGTAAGCAATGTCATACTGAATACTAAATCTGTGAATACCATAAGAATTGATAACAAGAATTCTATCGCATGGTTAATACGACAATTCATAGCATGTATTTTATTCTATGGGTAGTATAACACCTAACAGTTGAAGCACCTTGTGACTGTCTTTTTCGGTAAGAGCCCTTCAGCATGGCATGTCCTGACTTCTGTTGAAGCCATTGTTTTATTGATATGGATATAATATTTTTGTTATTTTATGCTGGTTGAAATTCCTTTTGACCTTCAGCTTTTTAGTTGAAGCATAAATATCCATCCATTTTCTGAGCCGCTTCTCCTCACCAGGGTCGCGGGCGTGTTGGAGCCTATCCTAGCCTATCATCGGGCAGGAGGCGGGGTACATCCTAAACTGGTTGTCAGCCAATCGCAGGGCACATACAAACAAACAACCATTCGCACTCACATTCACACCTACGGGCAATTTAGAGTTGTCAATTAACTTACCATGCATGTTTTTGGGACGTGGGAGGAAATCGGAGTGCCCGGAGAAAACCCACGCAGTCACGGTGGGAACATGCAAACTCCACACAGGCGGGGCCTCGGTATTGAACCCCGCTCCTCATAACTGTGAGGCAGACGCTCTAACCAGTCGTATACCGTGCCGCTGAAGCATAAATAGTCCAGCAAAATTGACTGGTATTTGGAATTGTTCATAATCCCTCCACCTTGACCACACTTCCAGCTATAGAAAAATAGCCCCAAATCATCATATTGCCTCCACCTTTCTTAAAAATGGGTATGGGGTTCCTTTGGTGTCCCAAAGGTTTTAACTTTGCTTTTCATTAGACCATTAAAACAATCCCTACATGCTTTTAGGATGCTTCATTTGTGTGTTTGCAGAATTTCGCCATTCTTGAATTTTATCTTAAAAAAGAGGCTTCTGCTTTCCTTCCTACATCATAGACCTATGAAGAGATTGATGCTACAACAAATACATTAATTTCTCTGAACAGCTCACTTTTCTGGTACCTACATATGAACATTTGGATGATATCTAGTGGGATACATTGTGCTTGTCCCTGTCACGTTTGTAAAACTAATGTTTTTTTAGTCTCTTTAAATTACATAATTTACATAATCTATGCCTTAAATTACATAATTTGTAAAGAAATTTCTAACTTCCTTGTCTCCTTCCTTCTATATTCCTAGTTCAATGTAAAGCCAAATTCCGGTCTCCCAGTTTCCATGTAGATGAAGTCATCCGACTCCAGGTGTTCGTGAGAGCTGACTGTCCTCATCCTGTATCATTCACCAAACTGGCTGTCAGCTTAAGCAATCAGGTACGCAGATAAAATGCACAAAAGCTATTTGCACTCTCACCAACCACAGTGACAAGAAATATGAAGAGTTCAGTGACATGACAATTCTCTGAGCAAATCTTGCTCTCTCCAGTTGTACTCCCTCTCCCCTTTCTTTTTGTTTTATTTTTTTTTCTATTGCACATTTATGCAAACATTCCATTTCTGTTAGACAAGTTCAGAACAGTATGGGACAAGGGGTAGTTACCAGACAAAACCAAAAAAAAAAACACAAAACAAAACCAAGGGAGTGATGGTTGGAGTTGCATTTGTTGGCGAGAGAAAAAAGGAAATAATAAAAAAAAACTAAAAGGATAAACAGTGTGTAGTTATGTTTAGGGTGGGGACCTGCGGTCAAGGGAGGCCTGCATGTGAAAAAAAATGATTACATAAAATAATTTTCCATTTTAATTCTGTCGTCTGTGCTTTACATTGATTTTCTTTTTGAGTCCAGTAATGACCATGATTTCATTGTTAAAATTGCTAAATTTGTGCACTTCAAATACATGGGTGGGACGGGAAGTGAGGCAGCAAGCAGCCAGCCTCACTTCAGACTGCACAATCGATCAGAAAAGCAGAAATACCACAGTTCAACAGCACTATTGGTAAAATTACTTTACTAAAACACAGGAGGCTTTTGGGAAACGACTATTCTGTCTCCAGGTCTCCAATCTTTTCAGGCTTGTAGACTTGCAATAAGCACTTTGATTTTGCATAGTCAGACTAATTGCTTAATATTTGCGTATGACATATTTAGTTTTGGTGATTGCATAAAACTGCAGCTGAAGCGTTAGGGGAGGTAGACAGGATTCTGCCTCCGCACTGTAGTAATCAGCCTCCTTTTGAGTGGCGGTGGCAGCCACACTGCAGGGGGTGTACGAGAGCACACAGGTTCACGTTGCTGCCATTTTTCTTCTATGCCTAACTAGGGTTAGGGGACTTTGTCACACTAAAGGCTCCTCTCATCAGACTACATAGCTCACAAATGGTGGGTGGGTAATGAATGTAAAATTCGTGGACAGCTTCTCATCTACCAGGGTAGCTAGGGAAGTTTCTGCAAAGGTTCCTGTGGTGGGAATGCCCCTAAAGTTACTCCGGTTTATGCTCAGTTTGCCAACTACAACGAAGTTTGTTTAAAGATCATCCTTGGCATTGAAAAGACTCAAAACATTCATTTGGAATATGACAGATCGAGGAAGACGTTCTTTACCAGTGTTTTGAAGGTCAAAGAAAATGAGGACTTGCAAAGGAACGTAACAGAGATAATGGTAAGACAATAAGACATTTTAAAGTTGATGTAAAATGAGAGAGAGAAGACTATGAAACAAATAATCCAAAATTCTAATTAAAAACAGACTTTGAATGTTTTTGTTCTTATTCTATTGTTGAACGGTTTGCATTTAAAATATTTGAGCATTGCAATAAAATTGTTTCAAATAGGAAGATATTTTAGATATATTTAGGCCTAAATGAATATTTTTTCTGCACAACTATTAATAATCGAATGAGTAACCTTTTACATAAGTAAGAAATTGCAATTGCTAATAAGCTCTCTCTAAACCACTGGAAAAATGCTCTTTATAGCCAAATAAGTGTATAAAAAGTGGTTATATAATTTTGTTTAATTTTTTGCCATTTTTTAAATATCTGGCAATACGCCACTCTGTTTGGCTAATTTTCTTCATTGGACTGGGTATGGACTGGATAAATTGCATGTGGTGTTATAATCGAAGGTGGGTAGTAATGAGCTACAATTACTCTTATATTTATGTGAATAACTTTTTTTTAAAAATTGTACTCGTCAGAGTAGATTCTATGCAACATTCTTTTGTATCGATATGTGGGCGGCACGGAGGACAACTGGTTAGCACATCTGGCTCACAGTTCTGAGGACTCGGGTTCACCTATTACATGTACATCTTCAGAAACAGGTGACAAAAAGTCAGAATCGATCAAACAGTATGTCACAGACTTAATACGAGTTAAGAGCTCAAGACAGTGAGAATGCGCCTGCTAAAAGAATCTGATCTCATGCTCAATCCTAAAAATATGCCAAGCGTCGGTGAGTGCCAAAGTGCAAACTATTTCCTATGATAAGGAGGTGGATTTGGTGCAAAAAAAATATATACGAGAGCTTCAAATAAAGGGAAAGCCACAAGTCTGAAGAAGGATACCATCCGTCTGTGAGGGGTGCTTCAGCAAACATGCACCCACTGTCCTGCATTTGGAAAAGACTGATGAAAATGCATGGGAGGAAATCACTTCCTGAAGCGCTGTTTTTCATAGAAAAAAGTACAACTTGTGGAAAGGACTAATGACAGCAAGGATGAAGATTCTCCAGTCTATATGGGAACTGTAAAAGACATCACCACTGACACGGAGTATGAATGGTTCACACCTCTGGACGTCAACAGGACATATGTGAGGCTGAAACTGGGGCACAGGACAATATATACTGTCCATGAAAAACTCTCTGAGACGGAAAACAAAGCCGAAGATAAAATGTAAAAAGATGAATTTGAGAGCCTATGACAGGGGTGTCGAACAGAAATTCACAGTCGGTCAAAATTAACAACTGGGACAAAGTCATGGACCAAACTCAATATTTATTGAAAACCTGACTGCAATTGTGCCTGTTTTCCCTTCTGTCCAGATACAGTTGAAACCAGATGTTTACATACCGTAATTTTTCGTGTATTACATGCATATTTTTTGCTAAATATTTCATTAAAAATGGAGGGTGTGTAATTATACATAGTGACAAGGAAAACAAGAGCTGCAAGCAGCTATTTAGGGCCCTTGCACCCCTGGCCACATTGGGGTACTGGCATGTTGGGGTGCGGGCACGTTGGGGCGCCATTGAATAGAAATGCACACTACACTTGAGGTTTTAGGTTTGGGATATGGCTCCAAGAGACTTTTTGTAGGTCTTGGGCTTTTACATATGCCTCCCAATTTTGGTAGACCTAGGTGAAGCGTGCAGGCGGGCCTGCTTTGTTAAACATTTGTAGAGGCCGCTACTGAGCCATGTTTTTGAAATTGCATGATAAACGTTAAATATAAAAATTTTGGCTGAGCTTGATGTGTGTGCAAAAAGTCATGTGTTTTTTTTGCATGTTTAGACCCTCAAAACGGCGTTATTTTCTTTCTTGGCAAAAAGTGTGGTGAACAGCATGTTGCCATGGCAACAGAGTTATATGAAATGAAAACCTTTTGATAAATTTTCATCAACATATTTAGATGAGACACTCAAAAGTCAGATTAAATATCTAAGAGGACTTCGTTAAAATGTGACCTCTATAAAAGGTGAAAAAATAGGTCTCCACGCCTGACTCAATGATTCTTCCCTGTGTTTTTTTCTCCCACTTGTTTTGGCTAAAATACGTGCCACTGGGGTATGACGGCCTTGTCCTGTCTATGAAACACAGACAAGCTATGCTTAGATAAAATAGATTGAGGCTGCCCCAAATTTGCAGAGTATGACTCGCAAATTCTAGAAGCCACAAGCTATCTTCTTTATGGATACTTTTTCTTCATCTGCAAAGCAAGCAGCCCATATTACAAACCCAATTCCAATGAAGTTGGGACGTTGTGTTAAACATAAATAAAAACAGAATACATCCATCCATCCATCCATTTTCTGAGCCGCTTCTCCTCACTAGGGTCGCGGGCGTGCTGGAGCCTATCCCAGCTGTCATCGGGCAGGAGGCGGGCTACACCCTGAACTGGTTGTCAGCCAATCGCAGGGCACATAGAAACCAACAACCATTCGCACTCACAGTCATGCCTACGGGCAATTTAGAGTCTCCAATTAATGCATGTTTTTGGGATGTGGGAGGAAACCGGAGTGCCCGGAGAAAACCCACGCAGGCACGGGGAGAACATGCAAACTCCACACAGGCGGGGCCAGGGATTGAACCCGGGTCCTCAGAACTGTGAGGCTGACACTCTAACCAGTCGGCCACCGTGCCGCCTAAAACAGAATACAATTATTTTCAAATCATGTTCAACCTATATTTAATTGAAAACACTACAAAGACATTTAATGTTCAAACTAATAAACCTTATTGTTTTAAGCAAGTAATCATTAACTTAGAATTTTATGGCTGCAACACATTCCAAAAAAGCTGGGACAGGTGGCAAAACAGACTGAGAAAGTTGAGGAATGCTCATCAAACACCTGTTTGGAACATCCCACAGGTGAACAGGCTAATTGGGAACAGATGGGTGCCATGATTGGGTATAAAAGGAGCTTCCCTGAATTGCTCAGTCATTCACAAGCAAAGATGGGGTGGCGGTTCACCTCTTGTGAACAAGTGCGTGAGAAAATAGTCGAACAGTTGAAGGACAATGTTCCTCAACGTACAATTGCAAGGAATTTAGGGATTTCATCATCATCTAGAATCCGGAGAAATCACTGCATGTAAGCGGCAAGGTCGAAAACCAACATTGAATGCCCGTGACCTTCAATCCCTCTGCACTGCATCAAAAACTGACATCAATGTTTAATGATATCACCACATGGGCTCAGGAACACTTCAGAAAACCAATATCAGTAAATACAGTTCGGCACTACAGCCCTTAGTGCAACTTGAAACTCGACTATGCAAAGCAAAAGCCATTTATCAACAAAACCCAGAAACGCCCCTGGCTTCTCTGGGCCCGAGCTCATCTAAGATGGACTGATGCAAAGTGGAAAAGTGTTCTGTGTTCCGACGAGTCCACATTTCAAATTGTTTTGGGAAATTGTGGATGTCGTGTCCTCCGGGCCAAAGAGGAAAGGAACCATCCGGACTGTTATGGACGCAAAGTTCAAAAGCCATAGCATGGTTTAGTGCAGATTACCATCTGAGATGGTATGGGGCTGTGTTAGTGCCAATGGCATGGGTAACTTGTACATCTGTGAAGGTACCATTAATGTTGAAAGGTATATACAGGTTTTGGAGAAACATATGCTGCCATCCAACCAACGTCTTTTTCACAGACGCCCCTGCTTATTTCAGCAAGACAATGCCAAACCACATTCTGCACATGTTACAACAGTGTGGCTTAGTAGTAAAAGAGTGCAGGTACTAGACTGGCCTGCCTGCAGTCCAGACCTGTCTCCCATTGAAAATGTGTGGCGCATTATGAAGCGTAAAATACGACAACGGAGACCCCGGACTGTTGAACACCTGAAGGTGTACATCAAGCAAGAATGGGAAAGAATTCCACCTACAAAGCTTCAACAATTAGTGTCCTCAGTTCCCAAAAGTTTATTGAATGTTGTTCAAAGAAAAGGTGATGTAACACAGTGGTGAACATCAGAATCAGAATCATCTTTATTTGCCAAGTATGACCCTGTCCCAGCTTTTTTGGAACGTGTTGCAGCCATAAAATTCCAAGTTAATGATTATTTGCTAAAAACAATAAATGTTATCAGTTTGAACATTAAATATCTTGTCTTTGTAGTGTATTCAATTGAATATAGGCTGAAGATGATTTGCAAATCATTGTATTCTGCTTTTATTTGTTTAACACAACGCCCCAACTTCTTTGGTATTGTATATTTTTTTTAATTTGGGTTACATTGTCACCATAGGAACGGAGTTCTGTTGTAAAGCAAGCAATAAATAAATAACTTATTAGTATAATATTGTATATTGAAGGTGATATAGAGTTTCATGGTGTGACAAGTCTTGGGGTAAACAAGGGTGTTTATTGCAGTATAGTATATAATGGAAATCAGATAAGCATGTGGAGGCCACAAACAACAGATGTCGGAGAAGACAATGGCTGCGGGGAGTCACTGTAAACATGAGATGCAAGACTGTGGAGACGGCGTCTGGAGCCAGCGGCAAATGGCCATCATTTGTCATCTGATGACGTCAGATGGGACCAAGGACCAATCAGATGACAGCAATTCCATACTTCCTCTTTCAAACATTGTATAAGTCGGGGGCAAGAACAGATAGCTTTGTTCAGTCTGCGCTTTCTCTGCTGAGGCTAAGATAAGCGTAGCTGCTGACCCAGAGCTCTCTAAAATGTATAGACTCCTCTGTCAGGAATAAATTGGTTGACTTTTAACACGTTATAATTGTAGTTCTTTCACGAAAACAAACATGCATGGAACCTCGAGAGTAATAGGTGATTATAAAATTTAGGTTCCTTCAAAACTAATAAAGCAAAATATATTTTGAAAAATACAAAATATTCCAGTATATACATTAGGTTTATTATGGAATATGTACTGTTTGTGTATTCTTAAGAATTTATATTAATAGTTATAACTCAGTGGTTCAACAAATTCTTAACCTACCTAAATAATGCAGTCGCTTTGGATAAAACAAATAATTTTCTCATTACATTCTTTGTTTTTGTTAGTTTCATTCATAATGGTCTTTAAAGGGCTTTTAAAAAAGTATATTTGATTGTCGTAAATCCAGCAAAAACCCTCATGATGTCTGTTGGCTCCTACGGTGTTTATAGGTGGTTCGTATTATTGTCTGATCAGATGAACGTAGCACTTTGAGGCTGGGTTTGAGGATGAGTTCACACTTGTGAAGGTCCATTATTCTCCTGATATCCTGTTTGATTGATTCACTGTACATTCCAGCATTAACTTTAATACAATCTGAAGAGTCACTTGTTTGTGTACATTAAAACACATCCCACTTTGTGACTCTAACTCAAAAGTTTCAAATGCCTAATCATCACCATGTGGAATTCCCCAAGCTATGTCAAGCGAGTGAGTGTGAATTTAGTTTGGAAACATTTGACTAAAAAATACAATTCTGTAAAATGTTCTTCAATTCTATTAATTTTCATATACTGTATAATGTCAAGAATTTAAACTTTAAACCATGAAACATTTTTCTCATCTAAAGATGACATGGCAGGTAAAATACCCCTGTAGGATTTAATATGTTAAGGTTTTTGCTGTGTTTCCATGTTTGTAGGAATATAATCAATGGTGTGTTCTGGAAACATCAAGTCAAGAGTGCAAAACCCTTCTGCCTGGAAAAACCAAATGCTACAACTTCAGCTTTGTGGCAAAAACCACAGATGTTGGGAAAAAAATTGAGGTGAGTAAAAATTATGTTTAATCATTGTGTCAGCAGAATCTTTACACAATTTAGATTCTCCTCCACTAACCCCAGCAAGTTTAACGTGTTGACTTAATTTGTAAATGTAATTGCCAGTTCCATTGCAGACAAACGTGGAACTGAGATTTTCAACCTAATGGAAGAATTGGTGAGGAGCGCTGCTCTGAGTGGCAGCACGTTTGTGTAGTTCCCAGTTTTATGTTTATGTTTTTTGTGCGTGCTTTGTCAAACAATTGCAGTATGACTACAGCTTCAGGGAAAGTTGTACACACAAGCCCTTCTCTCTCTGCGATTGGCTGCTAAACACATACTTAAACGCCACTATCCTGATGGAGGTGAAGGTGTATTGCAGGTACTAAAGCTAAAGGCTAAGCCGTCAGCCAGGAGAATGAGATACAATTGATTGTCATGAGTAACTCCATATCTAACAAGTGAGCTGAATTGTGTTCACTCATGAGGAACCAACTGACGTATCACGAGTGCAGTCTGATATGCAACACAGAGAGCTTTTTTGATTTACGACATTGCAGACTCCTGTGTTGACATACCTGGCTTCACTACAGTCCGTACAGAAAGAGATGCTAGGATGAGCGGCAAGAACAAAGGTTAACAATCGATGTTGTAATCCAGAGCACATCGCAGTGAAGGAAAAGATTTGCTGTTAGGATGTTGAACTTTTGACAGTCAGTTTCCAACCTTACTATGTGCCGAAGGAGTTCTTTGTTTATGTTCCACCACACGCTGTGCCAGTAGTAGCAGCGTGTGATGTCATACATGACACTGTTGTGAGAATACAGACCCAGCACCCTGAACCATTGTAATCTCAGGGGATTTCAGCCTCAGATCACATTTAACAGGTTTTGTTGAGTACTACAACTGTCACACAAGGGAAAGAACAACACTTGATCGGCTGTTGGGAGGGTGACAAGGAAAAGTTCAAGTTTAACAGGAGCTAAAGATAAGTTTGAGGCGGGCTAAGAGGGACGATGAAAAGAAAGTAGAAATTAACCTGCTGAATGACAACCCCTGAGGTGTGTCGAAGGGTCTGCAGACCATCATCAGCTACAAGCAAAAGAACTACAAGGCTACAGTAAGTGTGGTCGAGAACGCCAATGAGTTCTTTCGCTTTGTTAATGGGTTCGATTCAGTGGTCATGCTGAAATTCGGCCCTAACTCAACAACCCCGTCCTTTTCCTCTCTCACAGCAGTTGAGTTCATGGAACTGAGGAAACTTCATCCTGGGAAGACAGATAGCCCAGTTTATGTTTCTAGGTTGCTTAAGGTCTGTGCGCACCAACTGGCATTCAACGTTGGGGTGTCCTGTGGAGGGTGATATGGGCCTTACAACTGGTCTCAGAGTGCTGTGACTAACGGTTTCGAAATACAGCCCTATTATGTATCTAGATTAACCTAATATTGAGAGCCAAATTTGACATACTCAATTACTTTGAAGACAAAGAAAAGGAGCTAAATTACTAACCCATAAGGTATGTGAATTTTTGGTGTCAAATCAGACTCCCAAATGCCATATGCCTTCTGGAACCTCAATAGATCCCCTGGTAATTAACAGGATGTTCAATAATATCTATCAGTCCCGGCCTATACAGTACTGCAATTGCAGCTGATACACCTGACCTAGACAGTTTTTTCCACTCTTGCTGTACCATCGATCAGCAGTGACCTTGTGGACTAACTGGAATGACTGATCACTGTTGAGGAGCTATTCATAGCTGTTCAATTCCTCCATTCTGGAAAAAGAATAATAGAGGATAAAAGAAACCACACATTAGGATTTCTGTTACTGCATGACGGCTGTTACGATCCTCCTTCCTGTGCCGTCAATCTGTTCTAGGCCTATCTTTCTTGAGTTCCCAGCAGCAAATTTAAATGGAAAGATTCCTCATTAAAGAGAATATTGGTCCATGGTCGACATCTGCCTCACTGGGAGAGCCGCCGTAGGACCAAAAAACAAGGCTGATCCCAGTCGAGATAGCTAAATGACTAGCGGTGGCTAACTAGCCTTGAATGCTACGTAAACTCCAGGTAGTTGCCCAGCTGTTGTGCGGCTCTTTTTTCTTCTTTGCCGTTTTTTGTGTCCTGTTCGGCTGTTAGATCAAGCAGAAAGGAGGATCTGTATCGCTTTTATGCCGGAACAGTTTTACTGCTTCGAAAGCCGAAGCACTAACTGTAAACAAGATGAGGAAAGTAAATCCTGATATACCTAGAACAATGACACATTAGATATGAGTGTTGTATGGGGGAGTAGTGCGACACCCTGTGAGGAAAGGACAGGACAAGGACAAGAGGGGAAGCATGCAGGACAAAGGTGGTGAACCCGGCTGTACAAGGTGTGGCGAGAGTGGCTTTGTAAATTATAAACGTCTATAGCACCAGAGTGTGAGTGAGGGGATACCCAAGCAATTCGCATATTCATAAGTTATTTGTCGCAATGAGTGAGTGGCCACCCAGCGAATAAGTCCCAGGGGTGTGTGTCTGCGGACACATGCAAGTGAATTGACACCTATGGAAGTAATGTCATAGGTTGGGCTTGTAAGATTTTTCTTTGATGGGCTCATTCATCTTCATTAATACAGCACGTGGCAGCGACAAAATGAACTAAAAAGTCTACAGATGCCAAACTGATTGTAAGATGCTTCATCATGCAGCAAAATATTGACCAGAAACACACTGCCAAAATACAGGAGTTCATCAAGGCCAGAAAGTGGAAGGTCAACCCCCAAACAAACAAAACAGTGGATATAAAATGTGTATATAGATAGGACTAAATGGAACAGTCCTTAAATGGGTCAAATAAATATTTTAGAGAGGGAGAGTAAAAAAAAAATGGAAATAGTGTGGTTGCATAAGTGTGACCACCCTGTTATACAGTGGGGATGTGAATGTGTTCAGGATTATTCAGTCACACTCAATCTCATGTTAAATGGGAATCAGCACACACCTGCCACCATTTAAAGTGCCTCTGAGTAACCTAAAATAAAGTTCAGATGTTCTATTTGGCTTTTCCTGACATTTTTGTAGACGCATCTCACAACACAAGCATATGTATGAGTAAGAAGACAGAAGCCTTATAAAGATAAACGTCCAAGCCTGGCTACATTTTGCAAAAACACACTGAAAGTCTCCCAAACCCATGTGGGGAGAATGCGATGGTCCAATTAAACCAAGGTTAAACTTTTTTGTCACAATTCCAAAAGGTATGTTAACATAACACTGCTCTTCACCAAAGGAACACTGTCCCTACAGTAAAGCAAGCATTTTTTAACTCATGCAACCAGGTTATTGTTTAGTTCCCTGACTCAAAGTTTTCAGTTTGTTTTTCAATTGAGTTGTAAAGGTTATAGGTCACATTAAAGGTCAGCGTGACGAGATTTTTTTTTCTTGATACCTGTAAAACCTTTACAAACTATAACTGCCATTTTGAGGCGCTTACATAGCAATTATACAGCAGTTTAATCGATAAATGCAACTTGGAATGTGCTGTCTGCGTTTTGAATCTAGTCTCTCCCCCATCTTTGGCTATTGTCTATTTTCGGCTGTGAGGTAACAAATGGCACACCCGCCGTTCATTCTGTGTTCGCTTATGCACGCACAAACACAACTCGTTTGATTTATTGCAGTGTATTTTGCTATTTGACCATGTTTTATAGTGTGGTAGCTGGTTGGAGTGATGGCGCGAGCAGTAATAAGAGCGTCTTTCAAGCACTAAAATAGCTATACTAAACCATTGAATCCTCGAGACTAGGCATCGAAACGGAACTGAAATCTTTTAATTTGAACGTTTCCCGGAGAACTGCAACGTTAGTCCTGGTTCCAATCGGTTCTCAATTCTCGATGCCCAAGCCTAATTAAGATATCAACTCACAGGTTCTTACAGATGTTTAGACACTATAAAAGCATCCCACCGCACCACTCATCAGTAGCACCGCCTTGCTCATTTCCCACATCCTGTCCTGCCCTGCCTTTTTTTGTCTTCTCTCATCTTGTGCTATTGGTTAGTTGCTGCATGTCTTCATCGAGTGTCCCCCCTGTCCACAAAAAAATACCACAGTTTGACTTTGTAATGTTACTTGAGCGGCACGGTGGACGACTGGTTAGAGTGTCAGCCTCACAGTTCTGAGGAGCGGGGTTCAATCCCCGGCCCCGCCTGTGTGGCGTTTGCATGTTCTCCCCGTGCCTGCGGACTCCAGTTTCCTCCCACATACCACAAACATGCATGGTAGGTTAATTGCAAACTCTAAATTCCCCGTAGGTGTGAATGTGAGTGTGAATGGTTGTTTGTTTGTATGTGCCCTGCGATTGGCTGGCAACCAGTTCAGGGTGTACCCCGCCTCCTGCCCGATGATAGCTGGGATAGGCTCCAGCAGGCCCGCGACCCTAGTGAGGAGAAGCGGCTCAGAAAATGGATGTATGGTTGGCTGTTACTTAAGTCAAATATCTATACTGTCTAACGATTGTTCTGCTGTGGTTCGCACCCCTATTCCCCTTGTCCGTTCTGTCCCTCGGTCTATCCCCTAATACCCTTTTCAGTCCCGCTGCATTTTCAATAAACATCAGAATGATTAAAAAATAATAATAATAAGCAGCGTAATTACCGTAATTTCTCATGCATATTGCAAAATTGTCAAACGTCAATAGTGCGCATTATACATGGGTATAGGCGAAAATGAGGGAGAAGAAAAAAAAAACATTTTATAATTGTATGCCGCCATCTTGAGGTTATGAAAAAGCTGTATACTTTCATTCCAATATGCCACCGTCACCTAGCAGTTATGAGAAAGCTGGACACGTTCATTCTAATATGCCACCTCCACCGAGAGGTTATGAAAAAGTTGTAGGCTTCACTTTCATTCCAATATGACAGGGGTACCAATGACTGCATATATGTATAGTTGTGCTCGTCAGTTTACATACCCTGGCAGAATTTTGGTAAATATTGTTTTTTTTTTTAATACGACTGATGACTGAACACAACCATCATTACTTTCTTAATGGTTATGTTTTGTTTAATGGTAATGCTTTTCTGAAATGTTTTGTCAGTTTAATATGAATCCCATTAAAATAAAATTAAATGTGTTTTGCCTGGCCCTTCATGTTTTCTTTAAAGAGTTGTACCCATCTTACAAATTCTGCCTGAGTAATCAAACATATGAGCACAACTAAATAAAAGTAACTGTGAATATCAAAATAAGAGCAAGTAAATAAAAAGAAAGTATTACGTGTTAAAATAAAGTGCTTAACTTCAGAATAATTCTTCGAAAAAAACTTAGCAAGGCTAACAATGATAGCTATTTGCAAGATGTGAGCAATACAAGGCATGTGTAGGAATGGGTGGTGTCTTGCTGCAGCTTTCATTGTCCGTGAACTATCTGTTCCAATTGTGATTACGTTTTGTAGAACTCCCCATTCCTCTGCCACAGAGAGAAAATACTCTGCAGTTTTCAGCATACTGTCTGGTGATGTCTTCTGCACAGCTAAGGCAAAAGACTGTCGATGCCATGTTCCGTAATGTGTGCAGTAACGCTGATGTAATTTGTATTCCTAAAGGAAATCCAATGATCCCCAGTCAGAGCCACATATTGAGCTTTCTGCAATACATCCAATTTTGCTTGCTTTTCGGTATCATAAAGTTGTTGAATTTTGCCTGAAAAAGTCTTTCTGCATGGTAATTGAAAACTTGGATCGCATGTCGCTATCTGTAGCACATTTTCTAATCCTTTGTCTTCTACTATTAATAGTGGTCTACAGTCCAGCGCAATCCAGTTTGCGAGTGAATTTGTGATTTTCTCGGCTGTTGATTTACAGTTTTGGTACTGAATCTGGTTGAGTTTGGTTTGCCCACAGCTCTTAGAGCTTGTACCGTGACTGCTAGCACTAACAGCTCCAGCTCTTCCTGTGCTTGCTCCGACATGCTTTGTATTTAGACGGTACCACAGGGTTGAAGTGCTTCGATGGTAAGCAAACTCCTTTTTCCGTAATCTGCACTAAACCATGCTTTTTTTGCGGCTACCATAGGGAGTTTTTTTTTTTTTTTATTATTATTACATTTGCCTCCCAACAGTCTATTCCTCCATCGTGTTAGCCGTGAGTCATGTCACAATAGTATTGTTAGTGTTGAGTTTCTGTTGCCAGGGGAACGAACCGGTTAGAGTGAGGGAACACTCTACAGGAAGTGACGTGTGGTGTATGTGTTACAAGTCGTTGTGTAATGATTGGATAGAAATGTTATGTCAATAAAAAAAAGCAAGCAAGTCAATGCTTTATCCATCCATTCTGTATAGTCAGGAAGAACAGAACAGAATGAAGCAAGCCACATAGAGATATGGTTATCCACGCTCTGACATGTGCGTCTGTGTAATTAGTGTACCAGGAAATGGTGGACTGACGGACAGAGGTTCCGCGTTTGTTTGGAAAGCCAAGTGCGATTAAAATATGTCAATATTTTTCACACGCTATTTTTTTGTAATTAATCATGATTAACGCGTTAAAGTCCCACCACTTATATATACATACCAGTTTGTATTTCCAATCTGCTCTGCGCGATATTGTGTCTGCTTTTTCAAGCGTTCTCCGTCACATTGACCCATAGTAGTGAGCACCTTCCAACATCTGTTTGCAGCTATTAAACGTAGCCGCCTAGCAGCCGTCAAAGACTCAAACATGTAGGGTTTGACCTCAAGTCTACTTTCAGCCAGCCTTGCGGTTGATAGTCACTGCACCAGGATGTCTCAAAATCATGTTCAGGAATGTGCTCAGTAAAACCCAAGTTTTTGCCAATTTATGGTTGACAACTTGCTGTAAATGACATGTATTACAAAACAATGCAATGAAAATTTAACCTACCTTAAATTTAACCTACCGCCATAAAATCCTTATACTCTGACCTTTCAAGGTAGAAAACATTTTGAAAGGATTTATGTTGGTCTCGTTTTTTTAACATCCCAAAAACCTGGCATTTGAACAGAGGTGTGTAGACTTATATCCGCTTTATTTGAAAGAGGCTGCATTGAAAGACTAGGAGAACACAAAAGAAGATAGCATAAGTTTGCTACATTTTGGATTACTCAAGAAAAAAATGCAATTTGGACCAGACTTATGCAATTATGGTGTGCTTGCAATAAAGTAAAATGGTAAATGGACTGCACTTATATCGCACTTATATCCACATTATCACAGTCCCTAAAGTGCTTTACAAAGCCTCACATTCACCCATTCAAGCACACATTCATACACTAAAGTAAACAGGCAGCACAGCTAATTAACTAAGGTATGAGCATGGAGTAGTGTACAGTACTATTTTGCAAATGTACTAGTTAGAGTAAATATTTTATTTTATTTCTGTCTGTCAGATGACAAGTGTAGAGATCATGCTTGGCAGTGGGAGTGGTCGCTGTGTCTTTCTGAGATGGAGAGGGGCAGGTGGAGACGCAGCCACAACCCACGAGTTCCTGCAGTCTAACAGGTCATCTTATTGTCGTGATCCCGAGGAAGATTTGGATTGGGATTGCTTGACCATCCTACAAAATACCATGTGAGACTGAGACTCCTTTAATAAATTCATCACTCGGCACTTTGCTACTTACTGTAATTATCTGTTGAGATCTGTATTTCAATTGTTAATGTGTTGTCCAGGATCATCTCCAGAGTTCCAAAGATCTATGTAGAGCTGAGTCATCAGCCTCCTGCTCTTAGCAATGAAATGTACTGTATTCACTTTACGGTCCAATCACTGGAGGAGGCCGTAGCCAAGGATGTGAAACTGACTGCAGGACTCAAACCCGGTAAATTTACTCAAATTACATTACATTGTGAGCTCATCTTACGCACTGAGCAAATGAATTTTACGTATTTTAAGTTTAGGAAAGTTTTTGTCAATTTCATATACAGTATGCTTTTATAATCCAGTTGCACTATTTGTAAGTATTTCTTCACTCAGCTCTTTAGTTTGCATGCATTCTCACAACGAAGATGCCTGTGGATACTTTCATTCATCCAGGTCATTTCATTCTCAGGGCATTGAATCGAGTGGAACTGGACTGTTCCGGTTGAACACACAACCAGAATTCCGACAACGAACAAATCACAATCGATCATGTTTTTCTGCCAAAATGAAATAAATAGAAATTAACTGGAATAAAATTGGAACCCAGTTAAAAGGAATTAGTTAATCAAAATGTAAAAGTATATCTGATAGACCTTTTCATAAAGTTTTTAAACCATAGGCACCAGGGTACATCAGTGTGACAGAAAGTGAGTACCCATCAGTGACAAAAAAACAACTCTCAACCAATCCAGAGTAACCGTTGCGCGAGGAGGATAAATCAAGGGGATGTCATAACTCAGGGGTTAGCAATCTTTGTGACATGGAGTTCCAGTTTGAAATGTTCTTAACGATTGTGCCATTATCAACTTTAACGCAAAGTTAAATTGTGACTCAAAATCCACATTTACAACATACCAACATACTGTACAGTACATCCAGCTTCCCATGTTTCGCAATGTAATACCCTGTGATTTTTAGCAGTGGTAACAACAATGAGGGCGTTAGCTTGTTTAACATACCTGGACACAGCAAGTTCAATTGACTGCTTTATCTGCTTTATCTCTGAAAGTCTTCTCATGCTTCACCCGAGTTTTTGCCTTTTTCGCCATTGTTGAGATCTGTAATGCAGGTCTTTGGGAATGTGGGCGGGACCGTGGTTAAAACGCTGCTGGGATTATGGGTGGAGCTGTCACTCAAGCCCCGTGCGATCAATGTGGACGATGCCTGTGTTTGGAAGTGCTGACGTAACCTATGGACGTAGCAGCCAACAAGAATTCGGCAGGTTGCCCCGCTGAGTGGACCACTTTGTCGTGTATTTCAGGCTGAGCAGGGAGCTTTGAAAGGGAGGTTGAAAGCCTTCTGGAGAGACGTCTTGTTATATTATTTTTCTACTGTCCCAAAGTTTGGGATAGTGGGACACCGCAATTATTATGCCACCTCCATTTCCTCCTTTCCGTTTACAATACTAGTCCACTAAAATAGGACTCAGGAATAACTCCGCCAGCCCTTCTTCTAAGACACTTTCTGATGTCACCGCAATCCCGCTCCAGAATTAGAACATATTTCTGAGGGCCCGCCGTGTCGCATCAGCCTAGCTGCTCTTGCTGCGCCGTGATATGGCATTTCATGTTGCCACCTCATCGGCACATACTGTACACAATGAATGTGGGAGACGTTGGTGGCTTGCCTGTTGCCAAGTGCAGTGTGAAAACGCTACTTAACACCAAGCGTGCCAGTGTTTATGCCACAGAGTGCCACCCATGGCACGCGTGCCAAGGTTGCTGACCCATGTCATAATTAGTTGTCCAAAGAAGATCGCAAGACTGACTGGTGTAGTAGCTTCTTCTAAAAGGACAGACCGGGAATCAAGTCTAAGTGACATGAGCAGCTGCATTTTACAACAGACTAGCTAACTCTTTGACTCCGTCAAGACTCAGCTGTCTACCTGCGACTCAAGGGAAACAGCACATTTTAGAGGACAAAAATGGAATGAGAAGATGGATGGTTTGAAGAAGGAGTAAGAGAGGCCATCTACGTTAGGCGTGGAACAGTTCACAAAATCCACGGGTCGGTTCGAATCTCGGTTTTGTGGTCACGGTTTTTTATTTGGTTCCGTACACGTTGACTCTTCCATCCATCCATTTTCTGTACCGCTTATCCTCACTAGTGTCATAGGCGTGTTGGAGCCTATCCCAGCTATCTTTGGGCAAGAGGCGGGCACATATAAACAAACAACCATTCACAACTACGGACAATTTAGAGTCTTCAATCAACCTAGCATGCATGTTTTTGGGTTGTGGGAGGAAACCGGAGTACCTGGAGAAAACCCACGCAGGCACGGGGAGAACATGCAAACTCCACACAGTCGGGCCGGGATTTGAACCCCAGTCTTCAGAACTGTGAGGCAGATGTGCTAACCAGTCTTTCACCGTGCCGCCACGTTAACTGTTAGGAAAATCAATTATGTTTGTGTAGTTGGTTCTTTTGTTTTCAGTGTCAAAAGCTTAATTTAGTTACGTTGTTCAATTCGAAAAGTGAAACCAAAATTATAGTGATGCACTACACACACTCAAGAGTGAAAAATTTCAAACAAACAAAATTTTTTTTTAAAATTATTTTCAATGTAGAAATTTTTATGTGTTTTACATACAAAAAATGTAAACAAGTGCTAAAAGCCATCAAAATATATCATTAGCCATTATGGCTACTTTCAAGCGGCAGTAGAAATAGCATTGCAAATGTAGCAAATTTGTAAGAAAATGGAAACGTCACAGGTATTGATATCTGTGCTGTAGAAGCCAACAATAAGACCCAGTGTATTATTACTTTTGAAAAACTTATCTCAAATAGGACAAATCCTCTATTTGTGCAGTATCAAAGCAGTCGAGAGAATAATGGACATGTCAGCTTACTTCACCCGAAGTAGTTGGCATTTTGAACAGTGCCCCCAGAAGAAAATACCTGGTAAAGGTTCGTAGATGTGGAGTGAATATGCAAATTCCAAGATGGCGCCTACACGTGTGGAGGCCTCTATAATGTGCTCTGTAGTATTGACCATGCTTTTGTCTTTTTCGTTCGTCTTTGGAGACATTACGTGACTTACTTACACAACGGAAGAATTGCTTATCACTGGGGAGGCCCATCTGGACCTTTTTCTACCATCTTTCACAAATCAGCAAAGTTTTTTTGTGGCGTTACTCATGAGTGGTGCGACGAGTGTAGCGACCGCACTCTATAGCGCATGGAGAAGACGAAGACGACGCCACAGAGAAAGGCGTGCGGGAGTGCAGTTTAAGCTCGACAGCGTGGATTTGGAATGCTGCTCCCGTCGATTCACCTCACAAATCTACGCTGTCTACACAACAAAATTGACAAGCTTCCTTACAAAGACCAGACAAGACCTTGCATGTTCTGCCAGCTTCTCTTTCACTGAGACTTGGCTTTGTGAACGCAGCCATATTGCTGCCCGGCTTCCAACTACACCGAGCTGACTGCGACATAAAGCTATTAGAGAAAACAAAAGGTGGCGGAATATGCTTCAACATCGAGAAATGGTATACTGATTTTACAGATTTCGCTGCAGCCCGTACTTGGAATCGCTGATTTTGACTTGTAAGTCATTCTACTCGCCGCATGACTTTGCTTCATTCATACCCCACCCCCCGACCAAGTAAATGAACTTGAAAAAAGGCACCCAGATTCACCCCTCATTATTCTTGGGGACTTTAATAAAGCAAAGCTCAACCACAAACTCATTAAATAGAAGCAGGACATTGACTGTCCCACCAGGGGGAACAACATTCTAGACCACTACTATACCAGGCTAAGGAACTCGTACCATGCTATTCCCCGTGCAACTTTTGGCTCGTCTGATCACTGTTTAATTCACTTAATACCAACATACAGGCACAAACTTAAATGTGCAAAGCCTGTGTTGAAAACAGTGAAGAAGTGGAGTAATGAAGCTAAGATGGAACTTCAAGACTGTTTAGACTGCAGATTGGAGTGTCTTTGATACTTCAAATAGCAGCTTGGATAAATATGTGAACTGTTAAATCCTATATCAGCTTCAATAAAGATGTGTGTGTGTGTGTGTGTACCAACTAAGACATTTTGCACATTTAGTAACAATAAGCCATGGTTCACTGCCAAACTTTGCCAAGCTAAAGAGGACACCTATCGGTGTGGGGACAGAACCCTGTAAAATCAGGCCAGAAACCAGTTTACAAAAAATTAAATCAACATTGTAAATAGAAATTATGCAGAAAAGCTAGGAAACCAGTTGGCTGCGAACGACTCTAAGTCAGTCTAGCGCGCATTATAATCCCTAACCAGCTACAAGCGATCATCCCCCCACAAGCGGAGAACAACAAAGGACTGGCTGATGACTTGATTACCTTCTGCTGCAGATTTAGAAAGAACACTTTCACACCCCACGACAAACCGTTTTTAATGACGACAAACCGTTTTTATCAGTCTCATAATCTGGATGTTGCTACACTCTACGACATTTTGAATCCTAGGTTACAGAGGTTTACTTAAATTCAGAACACACACAAAATACGAACAAGAGTGGAATTTTATGGTACACACACAACACACAACAACAACATGAAAATAACACTAAGGCTAAACGAAAGAAAGAAGATAAGGTGTACCAAAATGTAAAAGAGGACATCATGTGTGGTCGCTGGGCTAAAATAAATGAGCGTCTGAGCTTTTATTGCGTCGAGTCAGAGCGAGAGAAGGCAAATTTGGGATTTCTTATGAAGCCAGTAATTTCCCCACAATTATTACGCACTGATGTTGTACATCATAGTAAGGATTGCAGTGTCGACTCACGAACGCACATCAGCTGTTCTTTGGGGGGGTGGTCTTCCTCCGGGCCTCAGGCGGAAACGAATCAGGTTCGGTTGAAGGAAAACCAGATGTACAAAAATAAAAAGAAATAGGAAAAGAAAATTGTTGTCCCGTTTGGGATGCGCTCATAACTTCCCTGCCGGTTTACCTGGTAGCGGGCCGAGCTCTGGCCCTCAGAGGCGTGCAGGACCCGTCCGGGATGACGGCAGTTGCTCATTGAGGCCCCGCCGACCGATCGTGGCTAGGGAAAGTGATCGGAGCCGCATGGTCGACTTCTTCGATCGAAAACGCCGCCGGCTTGGTTGCGGCGGGCATTCGCGCACGTGGTGGCTCCCGGAGGCGCCCGAGGACAAAAAGGGAACAAAAGAAGGGGGAGGTACGAGGAGAATGAAAAACCAAACTAGCCTCAACTCAACTCCCAGAGAAAGGTGTGAGTTTAGAGTTAAATACCCCAGGGACTTGGAGAAGACCACGCCCACCAGCCTGAATCTTGTCTACAAATTTGAGTAAATGGGTTTTAAAATAAAGCTAATCTCAAACACTCCCAACTTTGTACTCTCACGCATTGAATCATTGTTTTAACTTTGGTTGTGGCACATCGGTTGCTTATTGTTCAATACAACATTTCGTACTCTTTGATTTCAAATCATGAACAGCTTTCAAAATCTTTGCAGAGGACCTGTCAAAGTGAGAATGGGGACACAGACACCAAGGCATACATTTGAAATATTTCTACAGAGTTTACAAGATATTAAAACGGACATTTTATCTTCCGTTAACAAACAGAGGCGCATCCATGGGTGGCGCTTGCAGTTCCTCTCAACGCCAGTGGGTGGTGCCTCACGCGCATGGGTGAATATTAACCAGATAGTCTGCTTGAAGGGAGTGTCCCTCCAATCTTTTGGTCGGGGAGGGAGTCTGTTAAAGACAGGAATCAAGATTTGACGGGAAGCTGCTAATTAGGTTAAGGTCCACTTGACCTACACCAGGCACTGTCCTCGTCACCATCTCACAGCAGGGCAGCGTGGAGGAGGAGGGTTCTCAAGTGGTTGCGAGTCTCTGTGGCGCCTCGATTTGCGGAGCGCATGTCCGGTACATTGGACTTCAGGAAACATCCTTTGCCACAGCTGCTCCTCACGCTGTCCAACTGCCTTGTATCAACCGTCGTTTTTTTTTTATTGTCATGAACATGCATGCATGCACATGAAATTTGTTCTCTGCATTTTACCCATCACAGTGAACACATATACGTTAGTGGAACACACTGGAGCAGGGGGCAGCTGAAGCGCCTGGGGAGCATTTCAGGGTATCAGTGTCTTGCTCAAGGACACCATAGCTGTGAGTGACCAGGGATGTTGGCGGATGGTCCAGTCGGGGTCTTGAACCTAGGTCCCCCACGGTGGCAGGCGATGATCTTAACCATTGGGCCACAGCTGATCTGTACCCACCTACCCACTCTTAAGCACTTCCACTTGCATGCTTCCAGGAATAAAACTAGAGCACGCAAAATCCTCTTGGACCCTCTACATCCTGGTCACCAACTATTCCAGCTCTTTCTCTCAGGTAGCCACTATCGAACAATGCAAACTAAAGACCAGCAGACAATCCAACAGCTTCTTCTCTCTTGCCATTAACTTCTTAAACAGTTAATTTACAATTTCGTTGCAACATGCTGCCAATTTTCCACCTCTGTCAGGACACTTCTACATTATTCGTACACTCACTGTTTAATCACGCTGCACTATTTGTATTCTGTTGTTGATTACTACAGCCACTCGTGTGTGAGAATTCTCTGCACCATTTGCAAAATCGTCACTAGTCACTTTAAACAGTTCTAAATTGCTTGAGGACTGCATCATTTCCACAATTGCCATTGAATGGAAACAGTTAGTGATGAATTGGGGACAGTGTGCGTCAAGGGGTTTTAATGCTTAGAATTGTGTAATCACCCAGACAGGATGTGGAAGCAGTTTTATGCGAAATGATATGTATCATTCATATGCTTCGTTTTAAGCAATATTAACCCTGGAAGAATGTATTGTTTTTCTATTCTGTGATAAATCTTTATTTCATGATTTGGTTAATGCTCACGTGGGCAATGACAGTGAGACCTGGAAGGGCGTGATTGGGAGGAACGGCCCCCCCCGATCAGAACCCGAGCGGTGTTCTGTTATTGGACTTCTGTGCTCGTCACGGATTGTCCATAACGAACACCATGTGCAAGCATAAGGGTGTCCACAAGTCCACTTGGCACCAGGACACCCTAGGTCGCAGTTCGATGATCGACTTTGTGGTCGTGTCACCGGACTTGCGGCCGCATGTCTTGGACACTCGGGTAAAGACAGGGGCGGAGCTGTCAACTGATCACCACCTGGTGGTGAGTTGGCTCCGATGGTGAGGGAAGATGCCGGTCCGACGTGGCAGGCCCAAACGTATTGTGAGGGTCTGCTGGGAACGTCTGGCGGAATCCCCTGTCAGAAGGAGTTTCAACTCCCACCTCCGACAGAACTTTGCTCATGTTCCGGGGGAGGCGGGGGACATCGAGTCCGAGTGGACCATGTTCCGCGCCTCCATTGCTGAGGTGGCCGACCGGAGTTGTGGCCGTAAGGTGGTCGGTGCCTGTCGTGG
Organism: Phyllopteryx taeniolatus; assembly: GCF_024500385.1. Lineage (NCBI taxonomy): Eukaryota > Metazoa > Chordata > Actinopteri > Syngnathiformes > Syngnathidae > Phyllopteryx > Phyllopteryx taeniolatus. The sequence goes on from NC_084511.1 coordinate 4,339,556, forward strand.
CGGCAATCCCTGAACCCGTTGGTGGACACCAATGGTGAGGGATGCCGTCAAGCTGAAGAAGGAGTCCTATCGGGCCTTTTTGGCCTGTGGGACTCCTGAGGCAGCTGATGGGTACCGGCTGGCCAAGCGGAATGCAGCTTTGGTGGTCGCTGAAGCAAAAACTCGGGCATGGGAGGAGTTCGGTGAGACCATGGAGAAAGACTTCCGGACGGCTTCGAGGAAATTCTGGTCCACCATCCGACGTCTCAGGAGGGGAAAGCAGTGCACCAACAACACTGTGTATAGTGGGTATGGGGCACTGCTGACCTCGACTCGGGATGTTGTGAGCCGGTGGGGAGAATACTTCGAAGACCTCCTCAATTCCACCAACACGCCTTCCCATGAGGGAGCAGAGTGTGGGTTCTCCGAGTTGGGCTCTCCTGTCTCTGGGGTTGAGGTCACCGAGGTGGTTAAAAAGCTCCTCGGTGGCAGGGCCCCGGGGGTGAATGAGATTCGCCCGGAGTTCTTCAAGGCTCTGGATGTTGTAGGGCTGTCCTGGTTGACACGCCTCTGCAACATCGCGTGGACATCGGGGACAGTGCCTCTGGATTGGCAGACTGGGGTGGTGGTCCCCCTTTTTAAGAAGGGGGACCGGAGGGTGTGTTCCAACTACAGGGGGATCACACTCCTCTGCCTCCCTGGTAACGTCTATTCAGGGGTGCTGGAGAGGAGGGCCCGGCGGGAAGTTGAATCCCAGATTCAGGAGGAGCAGTGTGGTTTTCGTCCTGGCCGTGGAACAGTGGACCAGCTCTACACCCTTGGCAGGGTCCTCGAGGGTGCATGGGAGTTCGCCCAACCAGTCTACATGTGTTTTGTGGACTTGGAGAAGGCGTTCGACCGTGTCCCTCGGGTGGTCCTGTGGGGGGTGCTTCGGGAGTATGGGGTACCGAACCCCCTGACACGGGCTGTTCGGTCCCTGTACGACCGGAGTCAGAGTTTGGTCCGCATATCCGGCAGTAAGTCGGACTCGTTTCCGGTGAGGGTTGGACTCCGCCAAGGCTGCCCTTTGTCACCGATTCTGTTCATAACTTTGATGGACAGAATTTCTCGGCACAGCCGAGGCGTAGAGGGGGTCCGGTTTGGTGGCCTCAGTATTGCATCTCTGCTTTTTGCAGATGATGTGGTTCTGTTGGCTTCATCAAGCCGTGACCTCCAACTCTCACTGGAGGAGTTCGCAGCCGAGTGTGAAGCGGCTGGGATGAAAATCAGCACCTCCAAATCTGAGACCATGGTCCTCAGTCGGAAAAGGGTGGCGTGCCCTCTCCAGGTCGGGGATGAGATCCTGCCCCAAGTGGAGGAGTTCAAGTATCTTGGGGTCTTGTTCACGAGTGAGGGAAGAATGGAACGGGAGATCGACATGTGGATCGGTGCAGCGTCTGCAGTGATGCGGACTTTGTATAGATCCGTTGTGGTAAAGAAGGAGCTAAGCCGAAAGGCGAAGCTCTTGATTTACCGGTCGATCTACGTTCCTACCCTCACCTATGGTCACGAGCTGTGGGTCGAAGTTAGTTTCCTCCGCAGGGTGTCCGGGCTCTCCCTTAGAGATAGGGTGAGAAGCTCGGTTATCCAGGAGGATCTCAGAGTAGAGCCGTTGCTCCTTCACATCGAGAGGAGCCAGATGAGGTGGCTGGGGCATCTGATTCGGATGCCTCCCAGACGCCTCCCCGGTGAGGTGTTCCGGGCACATCCCACCGGGAGGAGACCCCGGGGACGGCCCAGGACACGCTGGAGAGACTACGTCTCTCGGCTGGCCTGGGAACGCCTCGGGATCCCCCTGGAAGAGATGGATGAAGTGGCTGGTGAAAGGGAAGTCTGGTCATCCCTGCTAAAGCTACTGCCCTCGCGACCCGACCACGGATAAGCGGTAGAAGATGGATGGATGGGTGGATGGGTTAATGTTCCATCCTATTGAACTCATCCATGGCATCGAAGAAAGTACATTAAGTACTGTGTTTATCATTCTCTTGTTAAGTGGATTCTTACCTTTAAGAAAACTTTTCACATTCAAATTGATGTTTGGGCATTTATAAAGTTGGGAAAACAGACAACAAGACAAAACAAGACATCTCATCAACCATTCGGCACCGGTCTGACTGGAGACGTGATGGACACATTGCATGCACCAAATACAAATTGGTGTATCATACACGTGGACAAAATTGTTGGGACCCCTCTTTTAATAAAAGAAAAACCCACAGAAATAACTTGAGTCTGACACAAGTAATAATAAAGAAAAATGTAATGAAAATTAACCAGTGAAAACCAGACTTTGCTTTTGAATTGTGGTTCAGAATTATTTAAAAAAAAAAAACACACTCATGAAACAGACTGACAAAAATTATGGTACCCTTTTAACCTAATATTTTATTGCACAACATTTTGAAGCAATGAAGCTATTTTTTTTTAACTTTCAATGAGATTTCTGCACCTCTCAGCAGGTATGTCGGCCCACTCCTCACGAGCAAATGGCTTTAGTTGTTTCACGTTTAAAAGGTGCTTTCTCCAGACGACCAGTTTCAGCTCAGATATTCAATAGGATTTAGATCAGGGCTCATAGAAGGCCATTTCAGAATAGCCCAATGTTTTGCTCTTTGCCATTCTTGAGTGGTTTTAGCTGTGTGTTTTGGGTCATTATCCTTTTGCAAAACCCATGACCTGCAACTGAGACCAAGCTTTCTGACGCTGGGCAGCAGCATTTCTCCCTCGAATACCTTGATAGTCTAGAGATTCCATTGTACTCTGCACAGATTCAAGAGACCCTTTGCCAAAGCAGCCCCAGAACATAACATGTTTCGCAGGAGGGATAGTGTTCTTTTTCTCTGTATGCTTCATTTTTGCGTCTGTGAATATGGAGCTGATATGCCTTGCCAAAAACTTCCAGTTTTGTCTCATCTGTCTATAGGGCATTCTTCCAGAAGCTTTGTGGCTTGTCAACAAGCAGTTTGGCACATTCCAGTCTTGCTTTTTTTTTATTATTTATTTTCATCAGTGGTGTCCTCCTTGGTCGTCAAACATGAAGTCCACTTTGGCTCAAACGATGACGGATGGTGTGATCTGACACTGATGTATCTTTTACCTTGGTGTCACCTTTAATTTTTTGGAGGTTGTTCTGGGTTCTTTTGTTACCATTCGTATTACCCGTCTCTTCAATGTCTCATCAATTTTCCTCCTGCAGCTACATCCAGGGAGGTTGGCTACAGTCCCGTGGATCTGAAATTTCTGAATAATATGTGCAACTGTCATCACAAGAACCTCAAGCTGCTTGGAGATGGTCTTATAGCCTTTACCTTTAACGGGCTTGTCTCTAATTTTCTATCTAATCTCCTGAGACAACTTTCTTATTCGCTTCCTCAGGTCTTTGTTTAGTGTGGTGTCAGCAAACAGCACAGTGATTACTTGTCACCCTTTAAATACGCCGACTGACTGATTACAAGTTTTAAGACACCTGTGATGCTAATTAGAGGGTACACCTTGTTTGAACATGTCCCTATGGTGAATTTTTTTTTCAGTCTTTTCTAGGGGTACCATGATTTTTCTCCAGGCCTGTTACATTATTATTATTATTTTTTTTTTTATTTTTTTTTTTTTTTTTTTAAATAAGTAGAACCACAATTCAAAAGCAGTGTCTGATTTTCATTGGTTAACTTTCATTATTTTATTATATGTAGCTTATATTGGTTTTGAAAAAAATCATAATTAATTTGGAAACGAGATTAGTCGGAAGTGAGTGCCTGCGTTCTAAACTTCCGGTTTAGTTCGACATACGTTTAACGTTAAAATCAAACCATTTCTGTCTTGTAAAGGGGCACCACATCTTTTTTTAGATGTGTAAAATTTAGGAAAAAGGGCCGAAACACCTCGATCAGTCTCATAATCTCGAAGGCTGCTACATTTATGAAATACGAGTTCTCAACGACAGCAGCTTCACTATTAAACACAAAACACACACAAAACACAACAAGAAGTATAATTTCATAGAAAATGTAATTATATCAAAAGGGAAATCTACAGGGAAACACTACGGAGGGATTTAACTACAGAACAAAGGACAAACAAACATTGATAAAAGAAAGAAAAATAGGCCTACGAAAAGGGAAATAGGACATCGTGTGTTGCTGGGCTATAAATGTGCGTGTGGACTGGGTTGAGTCATAGCGAGAGAGAGCAAAGTTGGGATTTGTGTGAAGATAATATTTTTCCCAGACTTATTAGGCACTAATCTTGTACATTCTGACAACCATTGTTGTGCTAACTCACGACCGTAGATCAGCTCGTCTTTGGGGATGGTCTATAAGCATATGGAATGATTGTTTAAACTTTAGTCTTGGCAAATCAATTGTTTATTGTAACATTTCATACTGTTTGGCTTCAAATCAAGATAACAGTTCTCCAAGTCTCGCAGCTGGACCAGTAAAGCTGACACAATGACACAGATATCAAGGCATACATTTGGAATATTTCTTCAGGGTTCGTAAAATATCAAAATTTATTTTTAATTTATTTTCAGTTAAAGAAACTTCGAATGAGTCCACAAGTTTGCATTAACTCTCAACCGCTAGCGGGTGTCATTCGCGTTACAGCGATGTTCCCAGTGTAGAGCGGGTCTAGCAACCTTTTGGTCGCTATCAGTTCTGCACATCAAAAGGGTTTTTGTTGAGATAACCCAGGTTTCGAGGGAACTGTTCATTAGTTTTGGGTCCAGGCGTCATTTGGTGGCCGTCTTGCACAGCGGGGCGGCTTGGAAGAACGCACTTTATCAAGTTTGGGGGGGGGGGGGGTGCTATGACCACCGTGCCATAGTCACTACATGTATATAATTTCATTATTATTTTCATTTTTTTTTAAATATTACTTTTGTCAGATTCATGTTATTTCGGTGACCACTGTGGGATTTTCTTTCATTAACAGTACTGATGCACCGAAATTATAATTCTTGACCGAAACTGAAAACCAAAACTGAGAAACCCAAGGGTGAAAGCCGAAACTATCAGTCAATCAACCAAACTTTATTTGTAAGTGCTTTTTATACAAAAAAATGCAACACAAAGCACTTTTCATTAATTCAAATATAAAAATAAATCAAACCCACCAATTATTAATTATAAACCTATGCCAATTATGAGTAAAAATTGCATTTATGGCTATGACTGCAGAGCTGATAACCTATAGAAATTCACTTCCAGAACAACTCGTCTGAATTTCATTATAGCATTTTCCTCTATATACACATACTAATTTGCCTGCTATTTTGCGCTTCAAAGTTGGCTAATTTCCACTATAATGCGGTACTGTACCACCCAATCACTTATTTAGTTTTGCCACTTCATGCGATAGTTTAGCGATAAGCAAGGTGTTCCCGTCTGTCTCGTCTTATCCTCCACCTGTCCTTCATTATAACGATACTTGTCCAAAAGTGGAGGATATTCACTGTTATGGAGGCGACGTTCGCCTCCGCGGCTCCACATCGTATTTAGCCAAGTTAGCTGTAACGCGAAGGTAAGCTGGGGTGGCGCAAAATAGCATGCAACAAGCATTCCCCTTACCCGAACAGCGGAAAGCTGCGAGGTCGGACGAAAATAAGGTCGCTCCATTTGGGCTAGTAGCCGCTAGCATGATGACGGAAAGGTCACGCGATTCCCATAATTCATTGCGACAGCCGACGTGCATGTCTTATTACAGTAAAAAGGACATTTATTTTCATTATTGTGTGTTTATGTAACCAGTAGTCTGTTGAATACACAGTACACTATATTGCCAAAAGTATTCGCTCACCTGACTTGACTCGCATATGATTTTAAGTGATCTTATTCTAAATCCATATGATTAATATGATCTTGGTCGACCCTTTGCAGCTGTAACAGCTTCAACTCTTGTGGGAAGGCCTTCAACAAGGTTTATGAGTTAGTTTATGGGACATTTTGCCCATTCTTCCAAGAGCATATTTGTGAGGTTGCATACTGATTATGCACGAGAAGGCCTGGCTCACTGTCCACTCGAAATCAACCCAAAGGTGTTCTATCAGATTGAGGGCAGGACTCTGTGCAGCCCAGTCAAGTTCATCCAAACCAGATTCTCTCATCTATGTCTTTATCGACCTTGCTTTGTGCACTGGTACACAGGCATGTTGGAACAGGAAGGGGTAATCCCCAAACTGTTTGAGTGTCCAAAATCTTTTTGTATGCTGAAGCGTTCAGAGTTCCTTTCACTGGACCTCAGGGGCTAATATTTTGGACATTTCCAACTTTTTTGGAACCGTTTAGAGATGGCCCCTTCCTGTTCTAACATGACTGCGCATCAGTGCACAAATCAAGGTTCGTAAAGACATGGATGAGAGAGTTTGATGTGGATGAACTTGACTGGCCTACACAATCCTGACCTCAACCCTATAGAACACTGGGATGAATGAGAGGAGAGACTGAAAGCCAGACCTTCTCGTCCCACATCAGTGTGTACCCTCACAAATGCGTGTCTGGTAAAATGGTCATAAATTCCCATAAACACACTCCTAAACCTTGCGCAGTTCCAGAAGAGTTCATCCATCTATTAAATGTTATAATTGGAGAGGGTGGACCAATGTCCTATTCAACCCCATAGATTAAGAATGGGATATCACTTAAATTCATATCTGAGTCAAGGCAGGTGAGGGAATACTTTTGGCAATATAGTGTATATGTTAGTTAACATTTATGCTGAGCCTATTTCACATTTATGGTTGATTTATGGCACTATGGCACTATCAAACAGTGAGTGTAAGTTGTGTGTGTAATAAAGTGACCTCCCGGTCAATTCAACTGGATATTCAGCAATGTAGGGCATTACTTGTTCATAGTAAAATATTATTTACTCTGAAGTGTACACACTCGCATGTACCGGCCATCAGTGTTTAACATGTGACATATTATTTTTGTAGTTTTATTTCGGTGAAAAGTCTTCCGGTCCACAATTGCACTTTTGGGCTATATTCGACCAAAACATTTCTCATCACTAATTAACAGAGGTGTACCAACAATTTTGTCCACGCGTGTAATTTGCGGTGTTTAGCTAGAGGGTACCTCTCGAATCCCAGCTCCCCTCTTTATAGTTATCAGTCATTCATTCTCATATCACAAAGTCAGACATCCCTCTGTTTCATTTTTGTTTCCCTCTTTTTTTAAATCAGCATTTTGTTTTCATGTATCACATACATCCATATATTTTTGTGGAGTATAAAATAAATTTGGCATTTATAAAGAACTGGATTGTGTGCTGTGTGTCCATCCATCCATCCATTTTCTACCGCATATCCAGGTCGGGTCGTGGGGGCAGTACCTTTAGCAGGGACGCCCAGACTTCCCTCTCCCCAGCCACTTCATTCAGCTCTTCCGGGGAGATCCCCAGGCGTTCCCAGGCCAGCCGAAGGACGTAGTCTCTCCAGCGTGTCCTGGGTCGTCCCCGGGGTCTCCTCCCGGTGGGACGTGCCCGGAACACCTCACCAGGGAGGCATCCGAATCAGATGTCCCAGCCACCTCATCTGGCTCTTCTCGATTTGGAGGAGCAGCGACTCTCCTCTGAGATCCTCCCGGATGACCGAGCTTCTCACCCTATCTCTAAGGGAGAGCCCGGACACCCTGTGGAGGAAACTCATTTCGGCCGCTTGTATCCGGGATCTTGTTCTTTCGGTCACAACCCACAGCTCGTGACCATAGGTGAGGGTAGGAACGTAGATTGACCGGTAAATTGAGAGCTTCGCCTTTCGGCTTATCTCCTTCTTTACCACAACGGACCAATACAAAGTCCACATCACTGCAGATGCTGCACCGACCCGCCTGTCGATCTCCCGTTCCATTCTTCGCTCACTCGTAAACAAGACCCCAAGATACTTGAACTCCTCCACTTGGGGCAGGATCTCATCCCCGATCTGGAGAGGGCTTCACACTCGGCTGTGAACTGCTCCAGTGAGAGTTGGAGGTCACGGCTTGATGAAGCCAACAGAACCACATCATCTGCAATACTGAGGCCACCAAACCGGACCCCCTCTACACCTCGGCTGCGCCTAGAAATTCTGTCCATAAAAGTTATGACCAGAATCGGTGACAAAGGGCAGCCTTGGCGGAGTGCAAGCCTCACCGGGAACGAGTCCGACTTAATGCCGGATATGCGGCCCAAACTTACACACCGGTCGTACAGGGACCGAACAACCCGTATCAGGGGGTTCGGTACCCCATACTCCCAAAGCACCCTCCACAGGACTCCCCGAGGGACACGGTCTAACGCCCTCTCCAAGTCCACAAAACACACGTAGACTGGTTGGGCAAACTCCCATGCACCCTCGAGGACCCTGCCGAGGGTGTAGAGCTGGTCCAATGTTCCACGGCCAGGACGAAAACCACACTGCTGAATCTGATTTTCGACTTCCAGACGGACCCTTCTCTCCAGCACCCCTGAATAGACCTTACCAGGGAGGCTGAGGAGTATGAGCCCCCTGTAGTTGGAACACACCCTCCGGTCCCCCTTCTTAAAAAGGGTGACCACCAGCCCAGTCTGCCAATCCAGAGGCACTGTCCACGCGATGTTGCAGAGGCGTGTCAACCAGGACAGGCCCACAACATCCTTGAGGAACTCCGGGCGAATCTCATCCACCCCCGGGGCCCTGCCACCGAGGCGCTTTTTAATTACCTCGGTGACCTCAAACCCAGAGATAGGCGAGCCCGCCTCTGAGAACCCACACTCTGCTTCCTCATGGGAAGGCGTGTCGGTGTAATTGAGGAGTTCTTCGAAGTATTCGCCCCACCGACTCACAACGTCCCGAGTCGAGGTCAGCAGCGCCCCATCCCCACTATACATAGTGTTGGTGGTGCACTGCTTTCCTCTCCTGAAATGCCGGATGGTGGACCAGAATTTCCTCGAAGCCGTCCGGAATCTTTCTCCATGGCCTCACCGAACTCCTCCCATACCCGAGTTTTTGCTTCAGCGACCACCAGAGCTGCATTCCGCTTGGCCAGCTGGTACCCATCAGCTGCCTCAGGAGTCCCACAGGCCAAAAAGGACCGATAGGACACCTTCTTCAGCTTGACGGCATCCCTCACCGTTGGTGTCCGGGTTCAGGGATTGCCGCCACGACAGGCACCTTACACAGCTACGGTCACCTGCCTCAGCAATGGAGGCACGGAACATGGTCCACTCGGACTCGATGTCCCCCGCCTCCCCCGGAACATGAGCAAAGTTCTGTCGGAGGTTTGAGTTGAAACTCCTTCTGACAGGGGATTCTGCCAGACGTTCCCAGCAGACCCTCACAATACGTTTGGGCCTGCCACGTTGGACCGGCATCTTCTGCCACCATCGGAGCCAACTCACCACCGGCAGAACGATGGAGTCTCCAGCGGGAGCACTCTCCAGCACCCTCTCCAAGGACTCCAAAAAGGGTGGGTACTCTGTACTGCTGTTTGGTGCATAGGCACAAACAACAGTCAGGACGCGTCCCCCCCACCCGAAGGCGGAGGGAGGCTACCGTCTCGTCCACCGGGGTGAACCCCAACGTACAAGCGCCAAGCCGGGGGGCAATAAGTATACCCACACCTGCTCGGCGCCTCTCACCGTGGGCAACTCCAGAGTGGAAAAGAGTCCAACCCCTCTTGAGAGGACTGGTACCAGAGTCCAAGCTGTGTGTGGAGGCGAGTCCGACTATATCTAGTCGGAATTTCTCGACCTCACACACCAGCTCGGGCTCCTTCCCTGCCAGAGAGATGACATTCCACGTCCCTAGAGCCAGCTTCTGTAGCCGGGGATCAGATCGCCAAGGTCCCCGCCTTCGGCCACCGCCCAGCTCACACTGCACCCAACCCCTATGGCCCGTCCCACAGGTGGTGAGCCCATGGGAACGGGGACCCACGTTAGCCTTTCGGGCTGTGCCCGGCCGGGCCCCATGGGTGCAGGCCCGGCCACCAGGCGCTCGCCTTCGAGCCCCACCACCAAGCCTGGCTCCAGTGGCGGGCCCCGGTGACCCGCATCCGGTCAAGGGAAAACAAAGTCCATTGTTTGTCATCATCATTAGGGATCTTTGAGCCGTGCTTTGTCTGGTCCCTTACCTAGGACCTGTTTGTCATGGATGACCCTGCCAGGGGCATAAAGCCCCAGACAACTTAGCTCCTGGGATCACTGGGACACACAAACCCCTCCACCACGACAAGGTGACGGCTCAAGGAGGGGTGTGCTGTGTGTCTCAAATGAATATAAACTTCTTTATTCAAGAACAAGTTCTATACAGATGTAGCAGACCTTACAGAAAATAGTTTTTTCTGCAGTTTTATCCCTCCATTAGATGAAAACCCATGTTTTTCCCCATTATGATTTGTATCGTGTATTGTTAAATATACAGTACATACACACATTATAGATACACTCCAACTAGACCTGTGGGATCGAAGTGCAATGCAGGCATTCTACTTTGATCTTGCAACTAATTAATTAGACGTTACTACAGGGCTGCCCTGAGATATGAATTCAACTCGTTCTGTGACCATACTCCTAACTCAGATTACTCTGATCTCAAAACAACTTCACCCATTGAAATGAATGGTAATGCAATTAAACTGTTCGAGCCCCCCAAAACACCAATATTTATATTTTTGTTTTTAATGAGGGAAAAAATGGCACTTAACAGTATTGTGCTGAATAAAAAACACAGCAATAACATAAAATAGAATGTAAACAATATAACATCTTTAAATGTAAAGAGTTAGTTTTGCACTTTGAACTATTGCACTCAACAGTATTATACCATATAAGAAAACAGCAATAACAACATAAAATAGAAATGTAAACAATATAACTTCTTAAAATGTGAAGTGTTCATTTTTCACTGAGAAATACTTTCTTAGGTTTGAAAAAAGTTATTTCGTCCAAAAAGCACAGGAAATTCCAGTATACAATTCCAGTTTTTCACTTGGAAAATGTGCACTCAATAGTATTGTGCTGTATGAAAAACAGCAATAACATAATAAAATAGAATGTAAACAATATAACATCTTGAAATGTAAAGAGTTCATTTTTCACTGAGAAATACTTTCTTAGGACCCATGGTTTGAAAAAAGTTATTTCGTCCAAAAAGCACAGGAAATTCCAGTACACAACACCACTGTACCTAATGTATTGTCCCAAGCAAATCGGAGCGAATCGGTGGTTACCGGCCATTGTGTAGTCTGCTGACGCCATCTGTCGGTGGGAGGTTGGTAGCGCACTCATTACTCCTAATCTGGGTTGTAAATCAAAATAAAAAGTATGCCAACTGATGGCTCGTACCTCGAAAAGCTCATAAATTGGGTCACTCATATCTCAAGGCACCACTGTATAAAACAAAGCCACTTGAAGAATGCCGCTCCAATGGCATTCTGCATTTTAACCCATATCAGATCAGTTTGCATGTCAAAATAATTGAAGGGTAAATAATGGGTAAAATGCAGAGAAAACATTTCGTGTGCATGCATGCATGTTCATGACAATAAAGGTGATTCTCCTTCTTCTTCTTAATCCAGTTAAAAAAAAATTAAAAATTAAAAACTTGTGGCGTGACTAGGCACAGGCCAGTTACTGGTTTGACGATATACTGCGGTTTTAAAAATGTCATGGTTTCAAAACCGCTAAAGCTTTCCATCACAGTATAAGGCTATGAGCAATTTTTTTTTTTTGTCTTCAGTGAAAGTGCAGACGGCGGCACGGTGGCCGACTGGTTAGAGCGTCAGCCTCACAGTTCTGAGGACCCAGATTCAATCCCGGGTCCCGCCTATGTGGAGTTTTCATGTTCTCCCCGTGCCTGCGTGGGTTTTCTCCGGGCACTCCGGTTTCCTCCCACATCCCAAAAACATGCATTAATTGGAGACTCTAAATTGCCCGTAGGTGTGAATGTGAGTGCGAATGGTTGTTTGTTTGTATGTGCCCTGCGATTGGCTGGCAACCAGTTCAGGGTGTACCCCACCTCCTGCCCGATGACAGCTGGCTCAGAAAATGGATGGATGGATGAAAGTGCAGACCACCGGAAGTGCACAGCCTATGTGCTATTATGAATCCCACTTTATAAAATTTTTGTTGTTGTTTTGCTGTAGTTTTTTTTACATATTTAATACAGATTGCATACTTTTTAATTTAATTTAGATTTTATTTATTTATTTACAGAATTTTAGTATTTTTTTTTTTTATTGTTGAGCTGTAGGTTTCGCTTACTTAAGGTACAGTGCTGCATTCATTTTGATTTGATTTATTTATTCACACATTGTACACTTTTATTATTTGACCAAATACACTCTATATTTTGTTAAAAAATGAAAGATTGTGTTGAATGGAAAATGTTATTTACCCAAATATTTCTAAACAATAAATTTTAGTTGTAATTGCAATACTGCAATAACGCGATATCGCAATATTTTTGCTCAAGGTTATCGTATCAGTGCTGTGAAAAAGTATTGGCACCCTTCCAAATTCTTATATTTTTGCAGTTTCCCCACTTTGTTTAGGATCATCAATCAAATGTAACCACCAAACAAATATAACCCAAGTGATCTTAAAATGCTGTTTTTAATTGCTGATATGATTATTAAAAGTTTCCTGTGTGGAAAAGTAATGCCCCCCAAATCCTAATGACTGGTTGGGCCAACCTCACCATCCTCAGCAGCAGCAACAACTGAAATCAATAATTTTCCATAATTGGCAAGAAGTCTTTCACATATCTGTGGAGATATTTTGGCCCACACTTCCTTGCAGAATTGTTCGAATTCAGCAAAAACTGAGGGTTTTTGAGCATGAATGGCCTTTTTAAAGTCACGCCACTACATTTCAATAAGATTCAAGTCTGGACTTAGACTAAGCCACTCCAAAACCTTCATTTTTTTTTATTATTATTATTTTTTTAAGCCATTCAGAATTTGACTTGCTGGTGTGTTTTGGATCGTTATCCTGATGCAGATCCCAAGTGCGCTTCACTTTGAGGTCACAAACTGATTACTGAACATTCTCCTTCAGGATTTTCTGTTAAGAGCAGAATTCATGGTTCCATCAGTCACAGCAAGTTGTCCAGTTTCTGAAGGGACTATCAGCCCAAATCATCACACTACCACCACCATGTTTGACTGTTGGTATGATATTCTTTTTCTGAAATGCTGTGCTACATTTACGCCAGATGTAACGAGACACACACCTTCCAAAAAGCTCACCTTTCATCTCATCAGTCCATATAATATTCTCCTAAAAGTCTTTCAGACTTTACTCAGATGTTATTTTTTTTTTTGCAAAAGTAAGATTAGTCTTTATGTTCTTTTTGGTCACCAATGGTTTTCGCCTTGTAACTCTGCCATGGATGCCATTTTTGCCTCATCAATTCCTTATTGTTGTGTCATGAACACTGATCTTAACTGAGGCAAGGGAGGCCTGCAGTTCTTTAGAAGTTGTCCTGAGTTCTTTTGTGACCTCCTGGATGAGTCATTGCTGTTCTCTTGGAGTAATCTTTGTAGGCTGGCCACTCCTGAGAAGGTTCACCACTGTTCCATGTTTTCTCCATGTGAGGATAATGGCTCTCCCTATGGTTCGCTGGAATCCTAAACGTTAGAATTGGCTTTTGTAACCCTTTCCGGACTTATAGAGGTCAATTACTTTATTTCTCGACTGTTCTGGAATTTCTTTGGATCGTGTCATTTTGTTACATCTTTGTTAGATCTTTGGATATACAGATTCTGTATAAGGGATTTCTTCATTTAACAGGTCTGGAGGTAATCAGGCTTGGGTGTGATCAGTGAAAATTAGCCATAATTAATTCATGATTTAACAAGGGGGTAATTACTTTTTCACACAGGGCCAGGTAACTTTGAATATTTTTTTTTTCCTTAATAAAAGAAATTTAAAAACAGAATTTTAAGTTCACTTGGGTTATGTTTGTCTGATATTTGCATTTGTTTGATGATCCGAAACATTAAAGTTTGGAAACTACGCAAAAATATCAGAATTTGAAAAAGGGGCCAATACTTTTTCACGGCACTGTACCGTCAGAATCTGATACTGGCCCATGCCTAAGGAGGACATTATGCTGATTGATGCAAAACCAAGAAATGCTGCAGAATTGTAGAATGTTGTCAAATCATCCTGGGCTGGAATACCTGTTCACAGGTGCAAGAAGTTGGTTGACTCCATGCAACAAAGATGTACTGTAAATCAGTTAAAAACTGGTGATGCAGCAATAATAAGTGTTAACTATGTTAAATGTTAAATAATTCACATGAATGCGCATTCCTAAATATTTTTTTAGTTCATACTGTAAATATTCCAGAGTGCAACGAAAAATGTAGACACTGCCATTTTTTTTTTTAGCAGCCCAATATTTAATTTTCTCTAAATTAATTATGAAAAATGTACTTTAAAAAAATAATAATTTGAATGTAATGTGCATTGTTCCCAATGCATTGAAATAAAAACTGTTACTGTGGACCCCCGCTATTTGCTAAAAAGGTACCAGGCTGAACCACGAATAGCCAAAATCTGCAAATTATTGTAGGCCATAATAATTGTACTAGAATTTCTTAAATAGACCCCCAGAAATTCTTGAATAAGTGGGGATGAACTGCCAATGCCAATAAGCATATTTGGTGTTGGTCCCCCGCCCCCCCCAAAAAGAATTTATTATTATTATTTTTTTTTTAAATTGGAAAAGGTCTGGGGGGATCTGCAAATAGGTGAATCCGCGGGTGCCGAACCGTGAATATGAATAAGTTTTCTGTATAAGGAGTTTGAGCTTTACTCACATACTGTATTAGAAAACACTGCTATTGTTGTTAATACAACTATACAACATAATGTTGTGATTTTAATACACTTCTAGTTTTCTGTGTGTTGTGGCTTATTTGATACTTAATTAATATTGTTGTTTTATAGGCCAAGATGCCAATTTAAGTCAGACTACCCATGTGATGCTTGATAACTCCAAGGCTTGTGATGATACTACACCTCCTCTGCTCCCTGACATACTTCTGGGGAATTTGAAACCAGGCGAAAAGGTTCACATACTTCCGTTTGATTTTTGGAAGTAAACTCATCCCTGTTGCATGTTGCTTTATGAGATACAGTATATCTCATGATCCAGTTGATTGATATATACATGACTATGCAGTTAAACAATCATACAATTCAGACTTGAATTTTCCTTATGGCATTAATAAAAACTACTTTTGTCTCTAGCTCAACAGATGTGTATATGTGACATGTTTGACAACTGGACCAAGGCTGTTTCTGTTCCACATAGCTTACAGCATTGATGTAACTGTGGATGGACAACAGATAGTATGCAAATGTCAGAAGGTAACAGAAAAGTAATTGTTTTAAATGCACCACCTATTTTCTTCTTAGCATTTATTCTTGCGTGTTCCAGGATGAAACTGTCACCATTGAGACATTGGTCCCATTTGAAGTTTCTGCCAGCTTTCTGTCAACCAAGGTCTGTCACTTTATTTTGATACAGTGGAACCTCTGTTCCCCTCCTTGAGCCGTCACCTTGTCGTGGTGGAGGGGTTTGTGTGTCCCAGTGATCCTAGGAGCTAAGTTGTCTGGGGCTTTATGCCCCTGGCAGGGTCACCCATGACAAACAGGTCCTAGGTGAGGGACCAGACAAAGCACGGCTCAAAGACCCCTAATGATGACGACAAACAATGGACTTCGTTTTCCCTTGCCCGGACGCGGGCCACCGGGGCCCCCCACTGGAGCCAGGCCTGGTGGTGGGACTCGAAGGCGAGCGCCTGGTGGCCGGGCCTGCACCCATGGGGCCCGGCCGGGCACAGCCCGAAAGGGTAACGTGGGTCCCCCTTCCCATGGGCTCACCACCTGTGGGAGGGGCCATAGGGGTCGGGTGCAGTGTGAGCTGGGCGGTGGCCGAAGGCGGGGACCTTGGCGATCCGATCCCCGGCTACAGAAGCTGGCTCTAGGGACGTGGAATGTCACCTCTCTGGCAGGGAAGGAGCCCGAGCTGGTGTGTGAGGTCGAGAAGTTCCGACTCGATATAGTCGGACTCGCCTCCACACACACCTGGGGCTCTGGTACCAGTCCTCTCGAGAGGGGTTGGACTCTCTTCCACTCTGGAGTTGCCCATGGTGAGAGGCGCCGAGCAGGTGTGGGTATACTTATTGCCCCCCGGCTCGGCGCCTGTACGTTGGGGTTCACCCCGGTGGACGAGAGGGTAGCCTCCCTCTGCCTTCGGGTGGGGGGACGGGTCCTGACTGTTGTTTGTGCCTATGCACCAAACAGCAGTTCAGAGTACCCACCCTTTTTGGAGTCCTTGGAGGGGGTGCTGGAGAGCGCTCCCGCTGGGGACTCCATTGTTCTGTTGGGGGACTTCAATGCTCACGTGGGCAATGACAGTGAGACCTGGAAGGGCGCGATTGGGAGGAACGGCCCCACCGATCAGAACCCAAGCGGTGTTCTGTTATTGGACTTCTGTGCTCGTCACGGATTGTCCATAACGAACACCATGTTCAAGCATAAGGGTGTCCACACGTGCACTTGGCACCAGGACACCCTAGGTCGCAGTTCGATGATCGACTTTGTGGTCGTGTCATCGGACTTGCGGCCGCATGTCTTGGACACTCGGGTGAAGAGAGGGGCGGAGCTGTCAACTGATCACCACCTGGTGGTGAGTTGGCTCCGATGGTGGGGGAAGATGCCGGTCCGACGTGGCAGGCCCAAACGTATTGTGAGGGTCTGCTGGGAACGTCTGGCAGAATCCCCTGTCAGAAGGAGTTTCAACTCCCACCTCCGACAGAACTTTGCTCATGTTCCGGGGGAGGCGGGGGACATCGAGTCCGAGTGGACCATGTTCCGCGCCTCCATTGCTGAGGCGGCCGACCGGAGCTGTGGCCGTAAGGTGGTCGGTGCCTGTCGTGGCGGCAATCCCCGAACCCGTTGGTGGACACCAACGGTGAGAGATGCCGTCAAGCTGAAGAAGGAGTCCTATCGGGCCTTTTTGGCCTGTGGGACTCCTGAGGCAGCTGTGGGTACCGGCTGGCCAAGCGGAATGCAGCTCTGGTGGTCGCTGAAGCAAAAACCCGGGCATGGGAGGAGGCCATGGAGAAAGACTTCCGGACGGCTTCGAGGAAATTCTGCTCAGCCTCCCTGGTAAGGTCTATTCAGGGGTGCTGGAGAGGAGGGTCCGTCGGGAAGTCGAATCTCAGATTCAGGAGGAGCAGTGTGGTTTTCGTCCTGGCCGTGGAACAGTGGACCAGCTCTACACCCTTGGCAGGGTCCTCGAGGGTGCATGGGAGTTCGCCCAACCAGTCTACATGTGTTTTGTGGACTTGGAGAAGGCGTTCGACCGTGTCCCTCGGGGAGTCCTGTGGAGAGTGCTTCGGGAGTATGGGGTACCGAACCCCCTGATACGGGCTGTTCGGTCCCTGTACGACCGGAGTCAGAGTTTGGTCCGCATATCCGGCAGTAAGTCGGACTCGTTCCCGGTGAGGGTTGGACTCCGCCAAGGCTGCCCTTTGTCGCCGATTCTGTTCATAACTTTTATGGACAGAATTTATAGGCGCAGCCGAGGCGTAGAGGGGGTCCGGTTTGGTGGCCTCAGTATTGCATCTCTGCTTTTTGCAGATGATGTGGTTCTGTTGGCTTCATCAAGCCGTGACCTCCAACTCTCATTGGAGCAGTTCGCAGCCGAGTGTGAAGCGGCTGGGATGAGAATCAGCACCTCCAAATCTGAGACCATGGTCCTCAGTCGGGAAAGGGTGGCATGCCATCTCCAGGTCGGGGATGAGATACTGCCCCAAGTGGAGGAATTCAAGTATCTTGGGGTCTTGTTCACGAGTGAGGGAAGAATGGAACGGGAGATCGACAGGCGGATCGGTGCAGCGTCTGCAGTGATGCGGACTTTGTATCGGTCCGTTGTGGTAAAGAAAGAGCTAAGCCGAAAGGCGAAGCTCTCAATTTACCGGTCGATCTTCGTTCCTACCCTCACCTATGGTCATGAGCTGTGGGTCGTGACCGAAAGAACAAGATCCCGGATACAAGCGGCCGAAATGAGTTTCCTCCGCAGGGTGTCCGGGCTCTCCCTTAGAGATAGGGTGAGAAGCTCGGTCATCCGGGAGGATCTCAGAGTAGAGCCGCTACTCCTCCGCATTGAGAGGAGCCAGATGAGGTGGCTGGGGCATCTGATTCGGATGCCTCCCGGACGCCTCCCTGGTGAGGTGTTCCGGGCATGTCCCACCGGGAGGAGACCCCGGGGACGACCCAGGACGCGCTGGAGAGACTACATCCTTCGGCTGGCCTGGGAACGCCTCGGGATCCCCCCGGAAGAGCTGGATGAAGTGGCTGGGGAGAGGGTAGTCTGGGCGTCCCTGCTGAAGCTACTGCCCCCGCGACCCGACCCGGATAAGCGGTAGAGAATGGATGGATGGATGGATGGATGGAACCTCTGTTCACGAAAGCCCCAGTTCATGAACACTTTGATTACGAACAAAATTTTCAAAGAACTTTTGCCTTAGTTCTCGTACTGCGCTTAGGTTCACGGACAGTCGCAGCATTGACGCAGAAGGGTCAGTTGTTAATTTTCTCGCCCCGCCTAAACATCATTCATGCGCCACAGATTGCATGTATCTTTGCTTTTTGTTCTATATTAGTCCTAACTATGGCTCAGAAGAAACAGAAAACTGCCAGCAATAGTGTCATTAGGAACACTCATTGTAGTACTATTGAAAAAAAGAAGAAAATAATGGCTAAATATGAGAATGGTTTACATGTTTTGATCTTGCTGTGCAGTTTAGGTTGGAGAAATCTAACCTCTGGGCTTTTTTTAAGAAAAAGGCAATCTATACATGTACAACCCCCCATTCCAATGAATCGTGGACATTGTGTAAAACAAATAATATAGCAATATGGAATAGGTCATGGGATAGCTCGAATGAGAATTTGGAATGGTTCCAGTGGGTCAAGGAATAAGGAAGCTGGAGGTAACATTTTTTACATTTTGAATTTCATGCTTTTTTTTTAAATCTAGGGAATTTCCGCAATTGGGAATGGTTTTAGATATGGCTTGATTGATCTGAACACAAAGTTGGAGTGGTTTGAATTGGTCGAGAAATAAGGAAACTGAAGGTCAAATTTGAATTTCATGCTTTTATGTTTAAAATTTAAGGAATTGTATCAATTTGGAATAGTTCATGGGGTGGCTTGAATGAACTGACAATGTTGAAGTTGGAATGTTTCAAATTGGTTTAGAGATAAGGAAACGAGTTAAAGTTGTAAAAATTTAGAATTTCAAGCTTTTATTTTGAAAAGCAAGGGAATTTTAGAAATTTGAAAAAAATGTGGGTATTTTATCATGGGAAAATGTGGAATATGGGTACTGTGGCAATTTAGGGAATGTGGAAAATATTTTGTAGTTTGAATAGTTTGAATCGGACAAGAAATGTAGAAGGAAGAGGGAATAATGTAAACTATGTGTTATTGTGGGGGAAATGTGTGTATTTTAATGTGTGGAAACGTGAAATGTAAGTGAAAATTCTGAATTTTGTTAATGTGGCAATTTGGGGTATGTGGAAAATATTTTTGTAGTTGGAATGGTTTGAATCGATCAAGAAATGTAGGAGGAGGGAATAATGTAAACCGTATCGGTGTGGGGGAAAATATGGGTATTCTAATATGGGAAAATATTGGTGAAATTTTTTTAATTTTGGTATTATGGGAATTTTAGGAATGTGGAAAATATTTTGTAGTTGAAATGGCTTGAATCGGTCAATAAGTGTTGGAGGAGGAGGAAAGAATATGGAATAGTATTAATGTGGGGAAGTGTGACGACGAGGGAGTTATGTACAACCCCAATTCGAATGAAGTTGGGACGTTGTGTTAAACATAAATAAAAACAGAATACAATGATTTGCAAATCATGTTCAACCTATATTTAATTGAATACACTACAAAGACAAGATATTTAATGTTCAAACTGATAAACTATTGTTTTTAGCAAATAATCATTAACTTTGAATTTTATGGCTGCAACATGTTCCAAAAAAGCTGAGACAGGTAGCAAAAAAAGACTGAGAAAGTTGAGGAATGCTCATCAAACACCTGTTTGGAACATCCCACAGGTGAGCAGGCTAATTGGGAACAGGTGGGTGTCAAGATTGGGTATAAAAGGAGCTGGGACAGGGTCATATTTACCACAGTGTTACATCACCTATTTTTTAACAACATTCAATAAACGTTTGGGAACTGAGGACACTAATTGTTGAATCTTTGTAGGTGGAATTCTTTCCCATTCTTGCTTGATGTACACCTTCAGCTGTTCAACAGACCGGGGTCTCCGTTGTCGTATTTTACGCTTCATAATGCGCCACACATTTTCAATGAGAAACAGGTCTGGACTGCAAGCAGGCCAATCTAGTACCTGCAGTCTTTTACTACGAAGCCACGCTGTCGTTACACGTGCAGAATGTGGTTTGGCATTGTCTTGTTGAAATAAGCAGAGGCGTCCATGAAAAAGACGTTCCTTAGATGGCAGCGTATGTTTCTCTAAAACCTGTATGTACCTTTCAGCATTAATGGTGCCTTCACAGATGTGTAAGTTACCCATGCCATTGCCACTAACACAGCCACATACCATCACAGATGCTGGCTTTTGAACTTTGAGTCAATAATAGTCCAGATGGTTCTTTTCCTCTTTGGCCCGGAGGACACGACGTCCACAATTTCCAAAAACAAGTTGTCATGTGGACTCGTCGGACCACAGAACACTTTTCCACTTTGCATCAGTCCATCTTAGATGAGCTCAGGCCCAGAGAAGCCGGCGGCGTTTCTGGTTGTTGTTGATAAATGACTTTTGCTTTGCATAGTAGTGTTTTAAGTTGCACTTACGAATGTAGCGCCAAACTATATTTACTGACATTGGTTTTCTGAAGTGTTCCTGAGCCCATGTGGTGATGTCGTTTTTTGATGCCGTGCCGCCTGAGGGATGAAGTTCACAGGCATTCAAAGTTGGTTTTCGGCCTTGCCGCTTACATGCAGTGATTTCTCCAGATTCTCTGAACCTTTTGATGATATTATGGACCGTAGATGATGAAATCCCTAAATTCCTTGCAATTGTACGTTGAGGAACATTGTCCTTAAACTGTTCGACTATTTTCTCACCCACTTGTTCACAAAGAGGTTAACCTTGCCCCAGCTTTGCTTGTGAATGACTGAGCAATTCAGGGAAGCTCCTTTCATACCCAATCATGGCACCCACCTGTTCCCAATTAGCCTGTTCGCCTGTGGGATGTTCCAAGCAGGTGTTTGATGAGCATTCCTCAACTTTCTCAGTCTTTTTTGCCACCTGTCCCCGCTTTTTTGGAACGTGTTGTAGCCATAAAATTGTAAGTTAATGATTAGTTGCTAAAAACAATAAAGTTTATCACTTTGAACATTAAATATCTCGTCTTTTGTAGTGTATTCAATTAAATATAGGTTGAACATGATTTGCAAATCATTGTATTCTGTTTTTATTTGTTTAACACAACGTCCCAACTTCATTGGAATTGGGGTTGTACAAGCATTACAGGCAAACGCACGTAAAGAACAAGATATAGGGCAAATGACTGAACTCGTAATGCGAGTGTGAAATGAGTTGCAGCATGGTGAGAGAGAATAAAGTTGGGACTTGTGTGAGATTGCTAAACAACCCCAAGTTACTATACACCGATTTGTACTTTCTAGTAATCACTGCAATGTTTTACTCACGATCGTAGATTGCCTGGTCTGGAGATGGTCTTTCTCAGTTGTCTCAGGAGGAAAGGAGGCCAGTATACCGTATTTTCACGACGCTCTTAAGACGCTCTTAAAAGTCTTAAAATTTCTCCAAAATGGACGGGGCGCCTTATAATGCGGCGCGCCTTATGCGTGCAGCGAATTCCAATATCTATAAATGTTGTTGTGTGATGAGCGCTCCGCTCGATTTTTAAGCATTTCCTGCCGACACGCTGCTTACGCAGAGGAAACGCGGACGTGGCTGAGGTCAGGGGAAGGACGCTAAAGCCACGCCCCCAGTAGGGATATAGCGCCAGGTTTTTTTTTTTTTTCCTTTTTTTTAAATTTTTACCGCTTTACCGACTGGGAGCATTTCCGGGGTGTGCATTGTGCAAAACAACATCGGTTTGGCTAAGGACCCCCGAGCAGCCGCGAGAGAATTCAAGATCAACGAATCCATGGTTCGCAAGTGGAGGAAGCAGGAAAACAAGCTTCGCCAAGTCAAGAAGCTGAGTTTTCGGGGGAAAAAAGAAAAAGAAAACGCAGAAACAAGGCGAGGTGGCCCAATTTGGAAAACCAACTCGAGCAATGGATTAATGAGCAAAGAATAACTCGGAGCTTGCCATCATTCCGGGAGGCTTGACGAACCGCTGGACATCGATGTAAACAGGGCGTTCAAAGTGAAGTTGCGAGCGGCATGGAAGCGATGGATGACAGATGGTGAACACAGTTTTACTAAGACTAGGAGGCAGCGCCGGGCGAGTTACGCCACAATATGTGAATGGATTGTGGATGCTGGGCTAACGTGTCTGCATGCACTGTTGTTCGAGCTTTCGCACGGCAAGGAGACTGACTCAAACCTGGCGTGTTTGATTGAGAACTTGCCCAGCTGTTCATTTCGGATACAGAAATGAGGACTTTGATGGATTTGTGGATGAGGATTGATCAAAAAATAACGTGAGTCGATTGTTAAATACTTCAATAAAGTACAACCGATCTCAGTTTTGCTCCCGCTGCCTTTTTAAAAACATTTTTTACATGCTACCGTATGTTTTAAGCTGGCGTAAGTTTTACCATGCCTGCCTGACTTTGGGGGTGGGTTGTTGGAGGCTGCTGTTGTGGTCTGGACATGGACCAGAACGACCCACCTACTATTACAGGGGCCTAAATATTGAGGATGGCTACAATCATTTTCTTCTGTTTTTCTGGATCACCGAACAAAAACTGGTACCCCGTTGGTCTAATTTTTATGTGTATTCGCCTATCGGCATCTTGCATGTTGTTGTTATGTGTAACCTTTTTTTAACCCCTTACAATTAACAACTCAATGGCCTACAATTAACCCCCTTTCTTTTGTAAATGTGGCCATTTTTGCCAGATTAGCGGTACACAGACGTGACACGCGTTAAGTGCTTGACTGATTGTCTAACAGGGACATCGGAATGTGGTCGTCCACTTGAATGCTCAGCTTGTAAAAAAGGATTATCAAAACAAGTTTTGATCAACACCACCTTGTGTGATGTTGAAAGTAGCATAGGCAAGTTGATGATTATTTTTCACAAAATAATGGCAAAACAGTCAACAGGCCTCCCTCCTATTTCTTCTGTAGTCCATATTCAAGTGGCCTTGTGCAAAACTGCCATTGACATTCTGATTTTTCAATATGGTTTTATTTCATTTTTTGTTTAGTGTTTTATTGCGGTACACTTTTTATATTTTTTTGAAAGCACTACTTTCATGTGTATATGAATGGTATATGTGTGTGATATATACAACCCCAATTCCAATGAAGTTGGGACGTTGTGTTAAACATAAATAAAAACAGAATACAATTATTTGCAAATCATGTTCAACCTATATTTAATTGAATACACTACAAAGACAAGATATTTAATGTTCAAACTGATGAACTTTATTTTTTTTAGCAAATAATCATTAACTTAGAATTTTATGGCTGCAACACATTCCAAAAAAGCTGGGACAGGTGGCAAAAACGACTGAGAAAATTGAGGAATGCTCATCAAACACCTGTTTGGAACATCACACAGGTGAACAGGCTAACTGGGAACAGATGGATGCCATGATTGGGTATAAAAGGAGCTTCCCTGAATTGCTCAGTCATTTAAAAGCAAAGATGAGGCGAGGTTCATCTCTTTGTGAACAAGTGGGTGAGAAAATAGTCGAACAGATCGCACGGACACAACAAATGCACAAAATATCAACACAAGGTACGTTCGGAAATTCAGTCCGACGCGCTCACCGTGCTCCGAGATTGTGGTACTGAGAGACAGAGCGAGCTCCATTTTCTATAACTTTACTAATGAAAGTGTTGGCTATTGGCAGGGATACGTCAGTAACTATAAATTATATGTTCATAAAAAGGTCTAGGCGTATATCTGTAATGGGATCTATTGAACAAAAGTGTATGCAGTGTTGTGTAAGCATAAAGCCAGTAATTTTTATCAACTTATTCAGGTAAAGGCAAAGCAACATCAGTTCCCTTTGAGTAACTGTGTCGAGAGTAATTGCCTCATTTACAGAACAATGGTGAGAAGAATGATGAAAAAAACTGAACGAGCCAGCTCTTTGGGCATGCAAATTAGAAAAGCCAAATTGCTGGGCTGTTAACACCTGAGCTGGGCTCTTCTTGAGGTATTATAGGTAGAAAAGCCAAATGTCTGGGCTTTGGGCATTCTAGTGTTAAAACACATGCAAGTGGTCATGATGCTGTTCCAGTCTTTCTTCCTGGTATCATTCTTCCACACAGTCAGCTGTGGATTTCTGTGCATAGCCTGTGCATCATCTGTCGTCGGTGTGACACAAGGTCAGGGCAGGCATGTGTACTTCCTTGTTGGTTGTTGTTTGTGATCTTCACCATGAAGAGCATTTTGGCACTCGTTATCTTAGCAAGCAGGCATGGTGGCCATGAGAAGTACGAAAAAACTGACAAAACACACAGGGCTGTTATGGTCTCTGTGTATGCCTTGTTTACACTATAGTGCCGCTCATGTTGTCCACTGTGAACAACAGTTACAGGATACATGCTGAAGAGCTGCTTTGTTGCTCATACCCATTGGGAGATTGATGAAAAGTGTTAAGGACGTAATATAATGTCAATGTTCAATAGATCATGGAACCTTCAATCGTCCTTGCGTGTTCGTTTTCTTTGTCCAGAGAGAGAGGAAAAAACAAGACACCAACGTGCTGAGTCTCAGGGTGAAATCAATCAACTGCCCACCAGAGTACAGGTTCAGTGAATGACACACCTTGTTTATTTGCGCTAACTACTTTTATACACGTCAGAAGGTTTCGTTATGACTGTTCAGCAGAAGGTTTTGATATATGTTTAGCAGAAGGTACCTCTGGCCTTGGGTGTTTTCAGAAAAGGGAGTCATCCTAAGAACATCATTCTTCAGTAATCTACCTTGGGTGCTGTAAAGAAGAAAAGGGAGTCATCCTAAGATGTGGGCACCCCTCTGGCCTTGGATGTTTTGGAAATTGAACTTAATTGTTAAAGAAAGGAACATACCTTCATGAGTACAAATAGAACAATCCAACAATTCCCCTGTTTACATAGTTGAACTATGTAACATAACCTAAGCAGTACTACTCTATGTGGAAGGCTATCAGAGGATATATAAACAACGTAGTCATGAGCTAAGCATTCTTCATAAGGCAGTACTACTCTTGAGACAGGCCAAAAACCTCCCCATATATTGATTTGAGGAGGGAAAAAGACAAGTCCCGTAACATGCTAAGAGAAAAGACACTGTATATTCTTAATCAATAATTCATCCTTCTGGACACGACGTCGTCTTGTGTGAGCAGAACTTCAGGAGTAGGAGCTCCTTCGGAGGTCATCAACATCTGTGATTCCGGCTGGTTCATATTCTTTTCCACCACTCCCGTGACCATCTTGACACACAGTGTCCTCGTACATGGAATAATACAGCATCCGAAAAGCAATAACAAAGTAACAGCAGTAACAATAGCAATTATAAATGTAATTACAAGGTGTTTCCATTTTCCAAACCACGCTGTAGCCCAATCTTCCAGGGGGTTGGAAACGCCTGTTGAATCTGCCATTTCAGCAGCCAAAGTTTGTAACCCATGTAGGGCTCTCGTTACTTTTCCATCCGGGGCTGTGTTGTTGGGAATAAAAGTACAACATTGTGGACCAAACATTGCACAAACACCATTCTTTTCGGCAACGATCATGTCAAGGGCCATGCGGTTTTGAATTCCCATTAGGGAAGTGGGGGCCAATTGTTCAGCTAAGCCTTCAATGGCATCACTGGTTAAGTTTACTGCTCTTTGCAAATGGTAATACACAAAGTTGATCCTATCCACATTCTTGTTTGGAGTTACTGAGAACAATGCAGAGATGATGGGCATATTTTCAAATCCTGCTGCAATTTGATCAATCAGTTTGTATTCATTTGGAACTCCTCGGGGAACTCCAATGCCATCTATGTATGTGGTTCTGTCCTCTGACCAATTATCGCTGAATGATCTCTTTGACCTCACATTAGTTTCTGTTTTTGGTCTCATTATTTGATCCTTGGCGAAAATTACAGTGGTTGACGCCACATATGAAATCATTGTACATGTCCCTTTCCATTTGTCAGGTAATACAGCTCGTACTACATTAATTTCACACATATATGCCAAATCACCTAAAGACCTTTTGCTCAATATCGTAATATTTCCCCATGTAGTGACATCTATTATATTATGACAAAATGGAAATACCCCCACATATTTAGTTTTGTTCTGGTTAATTCTGTCATGCTTTAAACAAGTGTAATTTCCTTCTGCATAATGGGCCATGAGTGGTACTGTACTTTTAGGTAATTTTGGCCACATATTCTCATACTTGGCGCATCGAGAGCTAACATTATGGTTTATTTTGTATATTTCAATCATGCAATTTAGTGAATCAATATCCATAATTGGTCCTGGAGCTGAACATACAGTGGGTTGTGCGGCTGCACACATTATAAAATCCCCAAAATTGCCAAGTCGGGCCATTTCTTGTAAGTAGGCTATCCACAGGTTTTGTTGTGTGTATCCTGTGGCTAAAGCTAAAATTTGACCTGATGTAATTTTGTCTGTGTTGAAAATTTCCACTATGCTAGGTGGGTTGTTAAGTATTTGTACGAGAGGCGGGGTACACCCTGAACCTTCCCTGGTCTCTAACCAGAGGGATCCTTCACTTCTACACATAAATAACACTGTATTTGTCTCGTCCAGCAAGACCTTCCCTGGTTTCTAACCAGAGGGATCCTTCACTTCTATTTACCTTTTAATACTGGTAAATCTTCCCTGACCGTCGTCAGAAGGTAACCTTCCCCAGTCGTCACTGGAGGATAACCTTCTCCAATCTGTCGTGATTGGAGGGTAACCTTCCACAACCTTTGTTGTAGGATTTCTCTATCTCGCGAGTCACACAAAACTTATGATTAGAAAAGATTACTTGTCTCGGACTCACAAATAATTTGGTAACTGTTAATTTGCAGAATTTTGTTAAAAAGGTCTCTGGTTACCTTAGTTTGTGAGCGCTGTGTTTGTGAGTCCAGGCCAAGTAGTTGATGACCAAAATTAACCTCTCCTTTCGGACAAATCACGACGCAGGGTCACCATCTGTTAAGGACGTAATATAGTGTCAATGTTCAATAGATCATGGAACCTTCAATCGTCCTTGCGTGTTCGTTTTCTTTGTCCAAAGAGAGAGGAAAAAACAAGACACCAACGTGCTGAGTCTCAGGGTGCATTCAATCAACTGCCCACCAGAGTGCAGGTTCAGTGAATGACACACCTTGTTTATTTGCGCTAACTCCTTTTATACATGTCACAAGGTTTCGTTATGACTGTTCAGCAGAAGGTTTTGATATATGTTTAGCAGAAGGTACCTCTGGCCTTGGGTGTTTTCAGAAAAGGGAGTCATCCTAAGAACATCATTCTTCAGTAATCTACCTTGGGTGCTATAAAGAAAAGGGAGTCATTCTAAGAACATCATTCTTCAGTAATCTACCTTGGGTGCTATAAAGAAGAAAAGGGAGTCATCCTAAGATGTGGGCACCGCTCTGGCCTTGGATGTTTGGAAATGGAACTTAATTGTTAAAGAAAGGAACATAACTTAATGAGTACAAATAGAACAATCCAACAGAAGTACACAAGGAAGTTGGATGCTTAAAATCAGGAGACAGTTTATGCAGTGGATACTCTTAAGGTCAAACGGAAGACGGCCCAGAAGATGGCATCAGACCCGTTGGCATTGCTGCAAATATGATAGTTGAATCACGATGTTGTGGTTCTGTGGCAAGATGAGATGGAGGTGTGCGAACAAGGTCACAGACCACTCTGAGGCACTATTCGGAACAAAGAAGACTCTTTCCTGATACGGTTTGTCCTGGTAGTTTTATGGGAGGTGTTCACAACTGGGGGTGAGGTGGTCACCATGAGGGATGGCTCACCTTATGTCTGCAATGTTGTTGTTTTCCCACTTCGGCCCAGTAAGGTCTTCTCTTGACCGTTTGCGAAGCAAATCAACCATTTTAGAATTAAATCTTTAAAGAAATACAGAAGAGAGAGGATTGAAAATGGTTACAAATTAAATTTGTTCTTGAGGTACAATCCCAAAATTAAAGGTACAATATAGTGTCCGTTTCCCAGAGTAATAAAATAGCTAGAGTATTTAACATTCACAAGAATGTTACTCTTCATTATTTTCCCTCACTGATGGAAAAAACATTTCAACGTTTTTTTTAAAAACATTTTGGGGAGCCTAATCATAAACAAATACAAATTTTAAGAAAATAAGAACCTTAAAGAGAACCATACAAATGACAAGATGATAAATATAAACGACCGAAAGAAAGTCACAATGCAAGGTTACAGAGGTTTCTATGCATCCTGAGGTAGCCGGCAATGTTAATGCAATTGTCTTTGTAATATTAAATAAATGTTTTTCTTTTATCCCAAGGTATTCAGAATCAGAATCATCTTTATTTGCCAAGTATGTCAAAAAAAAACAAGGAATTTCTCTCCGGTAGTTGGAGCCGCTCTAGTACGACAACAGACAGTTCATTTACAAAGAACACTCTTGAGAGGTCTGGTCGCGGGGGCAGTAGCTTTAGCAGGGACGCCCAGACTGCCCTTTCCTCAGCCACTTCATCCATCTTTTCCAGGGGGATGCCGAGGCGTTCCCAGGCCAGCCGAAGGATGTAGTCTCTCCAGCGTGTCCTGGGTCGTCCCCGGGGTCTCCTCCCGGTGGGATGTGCCCGGAACACCTCACCAGGGAGGCGTCCGGGAGGCATCCGAATCAGATACCCCAGCCACCTCATCTGGCTCCCCCGCGACTCGACCTCGGATAAGCGGTAGAAGATGGATGGATGGATGGATGGATGGATGGACTTTTGAGACATAAAGACTTTGACAAAAACAGTCACTGAGCAATAAAGGGTTGCTAGTTATCTGGTAATGGTAATGGCAATTTTTTTTTTACAATTGTGCAAAAAGATGCAGTCCTCTGGCACTTACAGCAGTTTGAAGGACTAATATAGCAATAGTCTGTTGCAATGACCATTGTGCAAAAGGCGCCGAGACTTCAAGGAATGTATGCAGTTTAAAGTGACTAGTAGTGCGATAATCTGGGACAATGTTGATTGTGCAAATGTTGCAGATACTCCACAGTCAGTGTGCAAATGGTGCAGATGCTACTCTGGAATGAGTGGCCAGTATCGGTCAACAGATATGCACATAGTGCAGCGTGGCAAGACTACTACAGTGAGTGCACGAGTAATATATAATTGGCCCGACAGAAATGTGACAGCAAACTCAAGACAAACAAATTGGCAGCATTTTGCAATGGAATTATAGGTTAGCTGTTTAAGAAGTTGAGCGCAAGAGGGAAGAAGACGTTGGAATGTCTGCTAGTTCTAGTTTGCATTGATCGGTAGCACCTACCTGAGGGAAGGAGCTGCAGGAGCCGGTGACCGGGATGTGGAGGGTCCAAGAGGATTTTGCACGCACTTGTTTTAGTTCTGGCAGCGTGCAAGTCCTCAAGGGTTGGTAGGGGGGTACCGACAATCTTTTCAGCAGTTTTGATTGTCAATTGCAGTTGGAGTTTGTAATTTTTTGTAGCAGCACCAAACCAGACTGTGATAGAAGAACACAGTACTGACTCAATGACCGTTGTGTGGAACTGCCTCAGCAGCTCCTGTGGCAGGCCCTACTTTCTCAGAAGCCGCAGGAATTACATCCTCTGCTGGGCCTTTTTGAGGACGGAGTTGATGTTGATCGCCCACTTCAGGTCCTGAGAGACTGTAATTCCCAGGAAATTGAAGGTCTCGACGGTTGACACAAGGCAACTGGACAGCGTGAGGGAGCAGCTGTGGCGAAGCATGCCTCCTGAAGTCCACGATCAGCTCTACAGTCTTGAGCGTGTTCAGCTCCAGGTTGTGTCGGCCGCACCACAACTCCAGCCGCTCCACTCCCTGTCGATATGCAGACTCGTCATTGTCCTTGATGAGGCCGATGACAGTAGTGTGATCTGCAAACTTCAGGAGTTTGACAACCGGGTGCGCTGAGTTGCAGTCATTCATGTAGAGAAAGAAGAGCAGCGGAAAGAGGACACATCATTGGGGTATCCAGGTGATGATGGTGCGTGTGGATGAGATGGTGCCCCCCAGCCTGACCTGCTGTGTCCTGCCCGTCAGGAAGCTGTAAATCCACTGGCAGATGGCAGGTGAGACGCTGAGCTGGAGAAGCTTGGTGGAAAGGAGATCAGGGATGATGGTGTTGAACGCTGTGCTGAAGTCCACGAACAGGATCCTCGCGTAGGTCCCTGCACTGTCGAGGTGTTCTAGGATGAAGTGCATTCCCATGTTGACTGCATCATCTGCAGACCTGTTCGCACTGTAGGCAAACTGTAGGGGGTCCAGCAGGGGACCTGTGATGCTCTTGAGGTGGTCCAGCACGTGACATTCAAAGGACTTCATGACCACAGATGTCAAGGCGACAGGCCTGTAGTCATTTAGACCCGAGATTGTAGGTTTCTTGGGGACTGGAATGATGGTGGAGCATTTGAAACAAGATGGTACTTCACACAGTTCCAGAGATCTATTGAAGATCTGTGTGAAGACTGAAGCGAGCTGGTCCGTGCAGGATGGGGACACATGGATGGTTAACGCAGAAGGCAGAGGTGTGATTGTGGTCGGTGGTGTGTGAAAGTGTCGTTTTCAAATCTGCAGTGGAAGGTATTCAAGTCGTTGGCTAGTGTGCTATTGTTCTCAGGTTGTGGGGAGCATCGCTTGTAATCGGTCAGCAATTGGAATGCATGCCAGACTGATTTAGAGTTACACTGTTTTTCCAACTTTGCAATGTTAATTTCTTTAGTCAGCTGGTTTCT
Source organism: Phyllopteryx taeniolatus (assembly GCF_024500385.1). Lineage (NCBI taxonomy): Eukaryota > Metazoa > Chordata > Actinopteri > Syngnathiformes > Syngnathidae > Phyllopteryx > Phyllopteryx taeniolatus. The sequence continues at coordinate 4,370,724 of NC_084511.1, forward strand.
AGCTCGATTATACAGGGCCCTGTCCCCGCTTTGATATGCGTCCTCCTTAGCTTGGCGAAGTTGCTCAAGTGTGGAAGTGAACCACGGCTTGTTGTTGTTGAATTTGCAAAATGACTTTGTTGGTACACACTCATCTTCACAGAAACTGATATAGGCTGTGACAGTGTCCGTATATTCATCCAGGCTGCCAGCTGAATTTTCAAAGACACTCCAGTCTGTCCAGTCTAAACAGCTTTGAAGTTCCATCTTTGCTTCTTTGGTCCACCTTTTCACTGTTTTCACTGTAGGCTTCGCGGATTTAAGTTCTTGCCTGTATGTCGGTATTAAGTGAATTAAGCAGTGATCAGATGAGCCCAGAGCTGCACAAGGTTTGCCACGGAACGTGTTATTTAGCATAGTATAGCAGTGGTCTAAAATGTTATTTTCCCTGGTGGGACAGTCGATGTACTGCTTGTATTTAGGGAGTTCGTGGTTGAGTTTAGCTTTGTTAACGTTCCCGAGAATAATGAGGGGGGAGTCTGGGTGTTTTTTTAAAATTTCGTTTACTTGTTCGGTGAAAATTAGCAGTGCGGCGTTCGTGTTAGCTTGAGGCGGAATGTAGACACTAGCGAGTATGAAGGATGCAAACTCACGAGGCGAGTAGAATGGCTTACATTTCAAAAACAGCGACTCCAAATGCGGGCTTAAGTGTGTGCTGAGCTCCATGACGTCCGTACACCGATTTTCGTTGATATAGAAGCATATCCCGCCACCTTTTGCTTTCCCAGATGATTTCATGTGGTGGTCTGTCCGGTGAAGATGGAAGCCGGGAAGCATGACGGCGCCATCGGGTACAGCCTCACGAAGCCAAGCCTCCATAAAGCACATGGCGGCGGAACGTCCGAAGTCTTTACTGGTCTTTATCAGAAGATGAAGCTCGTCCATTTTGTTGGGTAGGGAGCGTAGATTCGCGAGGTGGATCGACGGAAACGCCAATCTGTATCCTTCTCTCGGAGCTTCACCTGGATGCCGGCTCGCTTCCGTCTGTGGCGTCGCCTCCGCCTCCATGCGCCAAAGAGTGCGGTCGCTGCTCCGGTAACTCAAAGAAAAAACTGAGCGAATTTGCGTAAGTTTGTGAAAGAAAGTCCGGAGTAGCCTCCTTGATGGTTAGCAAGTCTCCCCTTGTGTAAGTGAGTCATGTAATGTCTCCAAAGACGAACGAACAACACAAAAACAAAAACAATACTAGAGAGTATGTAACCGAGGCGTCCACACAGGGAGGCGCCATCTTGATCAATCCAGTCTCAACCGGGAGTTGACTCATTCCATAACACGATACCTTTTACAGGGAACACTCAAACAACTTTTGAACTTTACAGAGTTAGAATCTGGGAAATGAGTCATCATCATTCTTCATCCCTCCATTGTCCATACTTCTTATCCTCACTATGGTCACGGGTGTGCTGGCGCCTATCTCAGATGACTCTGGGCGAGAGGCGGTATACACCATGGACTGGTCGCCATCCAATTGCAGGGCACATAGAAACAAACAACCCTTTGCACTCACATTCACACCTACGGACAATTTGAAGTCTTCAATTAACCTACCATGCATGTTTTTAGAATGTGGGAGAACATGAAAACTCCACACAGGCCAGATTTGTAGAACTGTGAGGCAGATGTGCTAACCAGTCGATCACCATGCCGCCCATCATCATTCTTTTTCCTTAAAGCCAGTCTTTATGATAACAAGGGATGACATCACAGGTCTCTGGCCTTTTTTTCAATCCCAAATTGAAATCACAGCACTTAGCCTGGTCTTTTTCCAATTGCAACAATTGGAATCACAGGTCTACAGCTTGGTCTCTTTCAGTCCCAAATCAACAGGCCTCGAAAAACTATCAGTCCGTTTAGTCACAGGAAAGCACGTCAACCTGGTCCTCCTCTGGGACAATAGCTCTCCTACCTGTTTGCTTTATTTATAGGCCTATTCACAAAATTGACCATGTGTTATTCCCAATTAACCAAAACCCTAAAAATAGTAGTAATTCTACACTTGGTGGAAGAACCATTTGAAGACTTTGGCTTTGCCAAAAACATAAACCTCATGATCATTAAATCGGTTGAGAAATTACGTTAATTTTAAGTTACGACTTAATTTCATTGTCCATGTATTGTCTTGGAGGAGGACGTCGACCTCCCCAACATGACCGCACCGCATTCACGTTGGTTAGCCGGGCTGCTACAGGACACTGGCGTAGCTAGTGTAAATATCTATGTTTGTGACATTCTCTAGTGTAATGTGGATGCTTAAGTTGCCATGTGGTTCCTTTGAAAGTTTTAGTTGATTGGCCGAAAAAGGAACAAAAACACAGCCAATGACAGCCAGTATGCTACTTTACTGTCATAGCACCACACCCCAACACCCCCGAGCTGCTAGGGGGATTTTTGCCAGAATCAACCCAGATTTTAACACAAAGTGAAAGGTTTTATGGCCCCTACTATTGTTAATTGAAACTTGGAGTGACTTCCTCATGACTTCAATCTACATTTTATGGGGGGGGGGGGGGGGGGGGGGGGATAATAATCACACATTTCTAATAAGAGCGTTTCTTTATTTTTATGCGACTTGTGTAGGTCGACTTGTTGCTGGTTTTCTCATGGCCAGCCACATATTTGTTAGTTTACCTTACTTAACTGCATGAACCCTTGTTGCACAATCCAATAGTGTATGTAACCCAGTTAGCAGTATAAGTAAGATGACAGAATTAATATTATAATTATTTGGGTCTTGTCGTTGGGGCCCTTAGCAAATCTCGCAAGTCCACTTGTCCATCACGACAAAATATCCAGAAGGATGTATATGAATGTTCGTCCTAACATGACTAACTGTCCAGCTGGGAATGTGCAGTTGAGTGTGTGACTATTTCTTCTCAAGGGTTCTTGGGTTAGCACACCGTCCAAAATGATGTGGAATTGTGAATTGGTCCTCAAATTCGTCTTACATCAAAAAACCTGAAACAATAAATAAACTAACTCAACTGCAAATAAAATAGGCAAAATTTCTCTTTTCTCTTTGTTTTAAATGTAGGTTTTCGTCCTTTGGTAACCGAGATGTACACATAGGTTACGTGTAAATCTTTTGTCTCTACCATACTCTAATGACTTGCACTGAACGGAACCATCCAGGGATGCAAAGTTTGGGCAGTAGCTGCTGATAGACAGCCTCAAACACACTTCGAAATGATCAGGGATGGTACTTGGAATTATGATCTGAATTTGGGAAAAGGCTGACTCACATAAAGTGCAGACGGATAATGCAGTCAAGAAGGGAGTACATATCCTCATTTTTTGGTACTTTTTTTGTGTAATTTCCAGAACTGTCCATGAGCTCTGGACTTCAGCTGAATTTTGGCTTGTAGTGTCAGAATCTCATCCTCCACTTGTAGAAGAGTTGAGGTGAAACCGTATTGTAATTTTTTATGTTTGTGAACAATCGCAACATCTTCCTGAAAGGGGTAGCACCTGAATATAGCAGTTGGCAATTACTGACCCCTAGGTCAGTGGGGAATGTCCAGTGGAGCAAGCTGATCCATAATTGAATCGGAGAGTCCATGCAAAAAAGCGTCAAGTAGATCCACATCACTCCACCCATTCATAACAACTAGAGTGCAAAACTCAATTGCATAGTCCGACACTCTGCATTGATATTGTGTTAGATTTACCATTACCATGCCTTTTTTTCCTTAGAGTTACTGAAGAGTTGAAGTGAATTACAAATGTCTGACTTAGGTGACCACTCAGCTATTGCCCAATCGGCTGCTATCCCGGTCATGTGAGAGTTCATGAATGCCACCTTAGATTGTTCAGTTGAGTACATGGTGGGTTGGTGACTGTAGTGCAGACCACATTGCACCAAAAGAGGCCTGCAGCCTGCAGAGTCACCCAAGATTTTTTCTGGAGCAGCCAGTCGAATCGTCACATGGGTTTTGGGCACAACCGGCACGGAATTGGTGGGGTCGATGGAACCAAGAGTCCAGCTCCCATCTGGGTCAGTAGTCATTGGAGTTGGTCTCACATCAAACTCACTTGCTGTGTGACTGATGCCTGGAACTCGCCCTGTCAGCTGCTCCTCATGTTGCAAATGACTTCCTTGATTCCACAATGTGCTCCTGTGTGCTTCTGAATCAACTGTGTCCTTTCTGGTCAGATTGTACTGCCAAGGATGCAAAAAGGACCCAAATGCATGATTTACAGGTTTAAAAACAAAACAGTAGATGAATTGAGCATTCAATAGGATCTTTTGAAGTTCAAACAAAAATCACTCCAATGCAGAAATCACAACAGTCTATAACCAGAGTAACAAAAAATATCACAGCAACGCGATGTAAAAGCAAAACAAGAAAAGTAAGAACAAATCTCAGCAAAAATTTAAAAACTAAGGACAAAAGTAACAATGAAAATTCTCAGTAAAAACTGGACTCAACGAGCAACCTCAGAAAGCACAATAAACAAAAAGCATGCTTACTACAAAGGCGTGTCAGGATACAAGACGTTCTGACAAAGGACATGGGTAAACAGACTATTTATACACCATGGAAAAGGACACAGAGGGATATGGTCACCATGACAAGAAGACGAGCATGAAGTAAAGCTTCTGAAACCAGATGAAACAATTACTCCAAAATAAAAGATAATCAGCACAGAGTGAAAGGCAGTGTTCAACCTCCTGCTCTGTGATCCCTTTGAAAGCCCTTAAGTCTTAAAAGCCACTGACAGCGGCTTAATAGCCAGTGCGAACAACAGCGGGGATAGCTGACAGCCTTTCCTAGTGCTGCAGAAAAGACAAAATGGTCTTGAATGCTGTGTGTTCATACACAAAGAAGCGTAGGGTGAGAAATAGAGTATCTTAAGCCAGGAGATGAAGCTTGCACTTGTTAGAGGTTAGGAAAAGAGAACAAAGAAAAGTTGCAGTCCGGTTATAACCTGCCGGCCGTACAAACAAATTTTTTGGGGGGGACGAAATGCGCTTACAAATGAAGTTTGATTGATTGATTCATGATTTCAGTGTTTCGGCTTTTGGTTTTCTGCCTTGGATCCCTGTTTCGATTTTTGGTTTCGGTCAAGAAAGTTGTAAATTTAGGTCAGTGCTTTTGCTATAGTGTTTAGGCCAGCACAGAAGGCTCTGAAGGCCCTACTGGACGCCACTGATATATACTGTATAAAATATATTACCAAAAGTATTCGGTCATCTGCCTTGAATCAAGATATGTATTTAGGTGACATCCCATTCTTAATAGGGTTTCATATGACATCGGTCCACCCTCTGCAATTATAACATCTTAAACTCTTCTGTAAAGGCTTTCCAAAAGAGTGTGTTTATGGGAAATCTTTACAGAAGCGCATTTGTGAGGTTACACATTGATGTTGGATGAGAAGACCTGGCACTCAGTCTCCCCTTTAATTCATCCTAAACTATTCTATAGGGTTGAGGTCAGGATTGTGCAGGCCAGTCAAGTTCATCCACATCACACTCTCTCATCTGTCTTTATTAACCTTGATTTGTGCAATGATGCACAGTCATGTTGCAACAGGAAGGGGCCATCTCCAAACGGTTCCCACAAAGTTGTAAAGGTCCAAAATATTAGCCCCTGAGCTCTAGTTAAAGGAAATCTGAATGCTTTCAGCATACTAGGAGATTTTGGACAGTCAAACAGTTTGAGGATTACCCCTTCCTTTTGCAACATGTCTGTGCACCGGTGCATAAAGCAAGGTCCATAAAGGCATGGATGACAGAAATTGGTCTGGATGAACTTGACTGACCTGCACAGAGTCCTGCCCTCACTCAACCCAATAGAACATCTTTGGGTTGATTTCGAATGGACATTGAGCCAGGCCTTCTCGTCCAAAATCAGTGTGTGACCTCACAAATATGCGCTCGGAAGAATGGGCTAAAATTCCCATGAACTCATTCCTAAACCTTATTAAAAGCCTTCCCACAAGAGCTGAAGCTGTTAGAGCTGCAAAAGGGTAGACCACCATCATATCGAACCATATGGATTTAGAATGGGATATCACTTAAAATCCTATGTGAGTCAAGGCAGGTGAGTGAATACTTTTGGCAATATGGTCTATATCATTGATAATTAGAAGGTATTGAGCATGAGCAATGTTAGGGATACAATGTAATTTTTATTATTTCAACAGTAACTGAAGACACACAATTAAAGCGTTAGGTCAATGTCACACGGCAGACGTGAAACTTGTTGGGATAAAAGGTTGATTACACTGGTCAACAACATCTATTGTATAAGATTTTTTAGCTGAATAAGACAGTTTTGATATGCTGAATCCAAATATCACATCGGTTTTGCTCAATCAGGTCAACTTTTTGAAGTATGGCCACATCTTTTTGTTTATATGTACAGGTATTTTCACATGAGAGGTTCAAATAAATGGAGGTGCATGCCGTGAAATTTGAAGAATGATGACGTAACATTCAATTTGTAGGTTCTTTTACCAATGTCTACTATTCAATTTACAGTAAGCAAAGTTTGTAACATTTGATTAATAAACTGTTAACAAATTGGCATAAAACCCTGACCTGAAAAAGAGAAACAGATGTCATTTTCTGAATCAGCAATGTAAAATTGTCCTAAATTAGATGAAAAAACAGACAACTTACAACAACAAAAAAATGTAAAAGTTTTATCCATAGAACTCATAAGAACTATTGTATTAATCATGAGTAATCAAATGCTGAAGAGTATTACTAATTCTCACATTGTTTATATGTATAGATGTGAGTGTGATCAGGGTCCAATAGGAAACGTGTATGTTTGTATCAAATCCAGTACGTCACCTTTGTGTAGACTGTGAGTGTTACTGTGCTTCTGAAGCTGTTTTTTTCTCATCCTAAGAAAAAGTCACAAGTGCCAAGGCGGAAGAGTATTAACCTCAAACTCAAACCAATTTTAACCAGTATTTGTTGTTCAGAACATTATTAAATACTTTCTACCCAGGGTGTGTAACGTGTTAAAAATGTCACTTCCTCAAAAAAGTCATGAGACCTGACCATCTTCGTAAAAGTCACTTTCCCAAACTGTCAGGAGACGTGACCATCTCGTGGTGTGGTGTAACATTGGGCAACTCTGGCTAGCTTGTGATCACGAGTCATGAAGTATGAGTGCCCCAGTGGAACAATACTGACTACCTAAAACTCAAACCACTTGAGCCAGACATTTTGGGTACTTTCCACCTAGGGGCTATCTAAACGCCCCTCCATCCATCCATTTTCTTCTGCTTATCCAAGGTCGGGTCGTGGGGGCAGCAGGATCAGCAGGGAAGCCCAGACTTCCCTCTCCCCAGCCACTTCCTCTCGCTCTTCCGAGGAGTTCCCGAGGCGTTCCCAGGCAAGCCGAGAGACGTAGTCTCTCCAGCGTGTGCTGGGTCGTCCTCCCGATGTGACGTGCCCGGAACACCTCACCAGGGAGGCGTCCAGGAGGCATCCTAAACAGATGCCCGAGCCACCTCATCTGGCTCCTCTCAATGCGGAGGAGCAGCGGCTCTACTCTGAGCTCCTCCCGGATGACCGAGCTTCTCACCCTATCTCTAACGGAGAGCCCGGACACCCTGCGGAGGAAACTCATTTTGGCCGCTTGTATCCGGGATCTTGTTCTTTCGGTCACAACCCACAACTCGTGACCATAGGTGAGGGTAGGAATGTAGATCGACCGGTAAATCGAGAGCTTCGCCTTTCGGCTTAGCTCCTTCTTCACCACAACGGACCGATACAAAGTCTGCATCACTGCAGACGCTGCACCGATCCGCCTGTCAATCTCCCGTTCCATTCTTCCCTCAATCGTAAACAAGACCCCAAGATACTTGAACTCCTCCACTTGGGGCAGGATCTCATCCCCACCCTTATCCGACTGTGGACCATGGTCTCAGATTTGAAGGTGCTGATTTTCATCCCAGCCGCTTCACACTCGGCTGCGAACCGCTCCAGTGAGAGTTGGAGATCACGGCTTGATGAAGCCAACAGAACCACATCATCTGCAAAAAGCAGAGATGCAATTCTGAGGCCACCAAACCGCACCCCCTCTACGCCTCGGCTGCGCCTAGAAATTCTGTCCATAAAACTTATGAACAGATTCGTTGACAAAGGGCAGCCTTGGTGGAGTCCAACCCTCAGCGGAAACGAGTCCGACTTACTGCCGGCAATGCGGACCAAACTCTGACTCCGGTCGTAACAGCCTGTATCAGGTGGTTCAGTACCTCATACTCCCAAAGCACCCCCCACAGGACTCCACGAGGGACACGGTCGAACGCCTTCTCCAAGTCCACAAAACACATGTAGACTGGTTGGGCGAACTCCCATGCACCCTCGAGGACCCTGCCGAGGGTGAAGAGCTCGTCCACTGTTCCACGGCCAGGACGAAAACCACACTGCTCCTCCTGAATCTGAGATTCGACTTCCCGACGGACCCTCCTCTCCACCACCCCCTGACTAGACCTTACCATGGAGGCTGAGGAGTGTGATCCCCCTGTAAGTGGGAACACACCCTCCGATGTTGCAGAGGTGTGTCAACCAGGACAGCCCCACAACATCCAGAGCCTTTTGGAACTCCGGGCGAATCATCCACCCCCGGGGCCTTGCCACCGAGGAGCTTGGGACACACAAACCCCTCCACCACAATAAGGTGACGGCTAAAGGAGAGGCATATAAACGCCCATCTGTATAAATACAGGACTTTAAGATAGGTTCCTAGCTGTTCCCCATTTGGACTCTTATCCCGTTCACCACGTTTTTGGGTGCTGCAAGGATGTACCAATCCTTTTTGGATGAGATTGAAAAGCTTCAGAACAGCGGCGGCTGAACAAGGAATTAATTTAGAGTCTTGGAATATGCCTGTCAGTACTATTTCCTTTTTTAAATAATGCTAAATCTGGACACCTCTGAAGAATGCTCAGTGTGAATGCAACATGAACCGCTGAGGATATACAGATTTCTCGGTCCAAGGACAGCTGAAAGTCTTTCAAGTTTGTGGCGCATCACTAGGAAGCGACTGACTTGACCACTTGTCATCAGTGAAATTGGATTAACCCCATGCGGTGAACGTTTGCTTTTGGAATCTTTCTCCTTTCCTTGGGACGTTGCCTGGGACATAAAATGTCTTTTTTTGTTTGGAATACTTTGTATTTCTTCCAAAGAGAAACACACTTTCTCCTTTTCCAACAAATGAGAATTGTTTTGCAGGAAATTAATAAAGTGGGGGCGGCACGGTGAAAGACTGGTTAGCACATCTGTCTCACAATTCTGAATACCCGGGTTCAAATCTGACCTCGCCTTGTGGAGTTTGCATGTTCTCCCCATGCCTGCGTGGCCTTTCTCTGGGTACGTCGGTTTCCTTCCACATCCCAAAAACATGCATGGTAGGTTAATTGAAGACTCTAAATTGCCCATAGGTGTAAATGTGAGTGTGAAAGGTTGTTTGTTTATATGTGCCCTGCGATTGGCTGGCAACCAGTTCAGGGTGTATCCCGCCTCTCTCCCAGAGTCAGCTGGGATAGACTCCTGCACGCCCACAACCCTAGTGAGGATAACTGGTACGGAAGATGAATGAATAAATGAATAAGGTCTTGCTGGCCTGAGTTCTCCTTTTCATTTTTCTGAGTGAGTAATCACTGCTGTAAAAAGTTCCATTGTAAAAATACGTTAACCTATTTTTATTCCTATTCGCTGCTTGTAGGCCCTTTCCAAAAACCTGTCCATTAAATCTTTTTGCTACCATTGAGAGTGTCACTTTAATTCTTCTGTGATGTGAAAGACAAACAAAACAAATTTCACAATTTCCTACAGATTATTCCGACATAGATTAATCTAAACGAACAAGTTCTGATAGTCGATTTAGACTGACAAAACCTATTATCAGTATTTTACAATTGCTACCAATCAATACAGAGTGAGTGGCCTTAAAGTGGCACGGTTATCACTGCCCCGGTCCTTCAGAAAGTTACTCGGATTAGGTGTGGTTTGAGAGAAGCGGGTTTGGCGCCTCACAGAAGGTGTTATCGCGCTCAACTCCGACTGAATCTAGCCCCATCATTTTAATTATAAACCCATTGTGTAAGTTGCAAGGTTCAAGGGGCCTTTTAACCCTTTAAACAGAGAGTCGGTCAGGGTTTCCTTGTATTGGGAAAACTAATATATGTACATTGAGGCCCTGGGTAAACAAGCTTTAACATTGTCTATTCCTGTATTAGACAGTTGTAGTGTTCTGTCTGTCTCCCCCTCTCTCCCTCTTTTCTCTCTCTCCTTATTATTGATCAAGGCAGACGACCGCCCCACACTGAGTCTCGGGTCTGCTTGAGTTTTTTTCCCCAAGACTGAGTTTTTCCTTGCCTCCGTTACCTAGTGCTTGCTCATGTAGTGTTCAGTTGGTGTTTTAATAAGTGAGGAGTGTGGTTCTAGAGCTGCTCGATGTGCAAAGTGACCCAAGACATTTGTTCTGATTTGGCAATATATAAATAAAATTGAATTTAATTGTTCATTTGCTGGATGAGTTTGTGTATCTTAAACAAATCTTTTGTTCTCTGCAGTTTGAGCCACTGGAGCAGATAGCAGTGGACATTCCCTTTCTGATGTTAACAGAGGTCCAGTCATCATCCCCCTGGCCCCTGCTCTTGGCTTCCTCATCTCTGCAGAATATAGGAATAACAAACACACAACACCACGAGTTCCAGTTGCAGGACGGTACATACATAATTTTAATTATTAGATATTTTTTGTATTCTACTAGTTCGATACTTTGGTTTTTGGCCTACAGCCTAAATTGCAAAGGGACTACCCAAATTTTATTGCTGGCCTTATTTTTTTTGGGCGGGGGGGGAGATAAAAATCAATGTGTGATTTTCTGTCAAATCATGTTCAACCTATATTTAATTGAATACACGACAAGATATTTAATGTTCAAACTGACAAACTTTATTGTTTTTAGCAAATAATCATTAATTTGGAATTTTATGGCTGCAACACGTTCCAAAAAAGCTGGGACAGGGTCATGTTTACCACTGTTTTACATCACCTTTTCTTTTAACAACATTCAATAAACGTTTGGGAACTGAGGACACTAATTGTTGAAGCTTTGAAGGTGGAATTCTTTCCCACTCTTGATGTACAGCTTCAGCTGTTCAACAGTCCAGGGTCTCCCTTGTCGTATTTTACACTTCATAATGCGCCACACATTTTACAATGAATGAAGAAAGACACATTTACAAAGAATACAATGATTTGCAAATCATGTTCAAACTATATTTAATTGAATACACTACAAACACAAGATATTTAATGTTCAAACTGATAAACTTGATTGTTTTTAGCAAATAATCATTAACTTTGAATTTTATGGCTGCAACATGTTCCAAAAAAGCTGAGACAGGTAGCAAAAAAAGACTGAGAAAGTTGAGGAATGCTCATCAAACACCTGTTTGGAACATCCCACAGATGAACAGGCTAATTGGGAACAGGTGGGTGCCATGATTGGGTATAAAAGGAGCTTCCGTGAATTGCTCAGTCATTCACAAGCAATGATGGGGCGAAGTTTACCTCTTTGTGAACAAGTGTGTGAGAAAACAGTTTAAGGACAATGTTCCTCAACGTACAATTGCAAGGAATTTAGGGATTTCATCATCTACGGTCCATAATATCATCAAAAGGTTCAGAGAATCTGGAGAAATCACTGCATGTAAGCAGCAAGGCCGAAACCAACATTGAATGCCCGTGACCTTCGATCCCTCAGGCGGCACTGCATCAAAAACTGACATCAATGTCTAAAGGATATCACCACACTTCAGGAACACTTCAGAAAACCAATGTCAGTAAATACAGTTCAGCGCTACATCCGTAAGTGCAACTTGAAATTGTACTATGCAAAGCAAAATCTATTTATTAACAACACCCAGAAACGGCGCCGGCTCCTCTGGGCCCGAGCTCATCTAAGATGGACTGATGCAAAGTGGAAAAGCGTTCTGTGATCTGACGAGTCCACATTTCAAATTGTTTTTGGAAATTGTGGACGTCATGTCCTCCGGGCCAAAGAGGAAAAGAACCATCCGGACTGTTATGGACTCAAAGTTCAAAAGCCAGCATCTGTGATGGTATGTGGCTGTGTTAGTGGCAATGGCATGGGTAACGTACACATCTGTGAAGGCACCATTAATGCTGAAAGGTACATACAGGTTTTGGAGAAACATATGCTGCCATCCAAGCAACGTCTTTTTCATGGACGCCCCTGTTTATTTCAACAAGACAATGCCAAACCACATTCTGCACGTGTTACAACAGGGTGGCTTTTTAGTAAAAGAGTGCAGGTATGAGGCTGGCCTGCCTGCAGTCCAGAACTGTCTCCCATTGAAAATGTATGGCGCATTGTGAAGTGTAAAATAGGACAACGGAGACCCCGGACTGTTGAACAGCTGAAGCTGTACATCAAGCAATAATGGGAAATAATTCCACCTACAAAGCTTCAACCATTAGTGTCCTCAGTTCCCAAACGTTTATTGAATGTTGTTAAAAGAAAAGGTAATGTAACACAGTGGTAAACATGACCCTGTCCCAGCTTTTTTGGACCATGTTGCACCCATAAAATTCCAAGTCAATGATTATTTGCTAAAAACAATAAAGTTTATCATTAAATATCTTGTCTTTGTAGTATATTTAATTAAATATAGGTCGAACATGATTTGCAAATCATTGTATTCTGTTTTTATTTCTGTTTAACACAACGTCCCAACTTCATTGGAATTGGGGTTGTAGTTTCAGTAGAAAAGAAACTATGCACAAAAGTATACTGTGTCATTTATGTGGTCTACTAGTATTTAAATGCACTGTAGTATTTAGTAGGTAACAGTCCAGACTCCAAACATGACAAAATCATTACTTTTCATGCACACTTATACTGTGTCATTGCCACATTCCTAACAAAATTATTGGAAAGTTATTTTAAACATTTTTTTTATCAAAATATGGGTTTGTCTTTCTTTTTTTCAGTGCATTAGTTTAAACAACATACGTTGTTGGTGTACACCCGAAGTTTGTCCCTTCAGACTAATCATAGCTCTCTACTCCTCCCTCTCCCCCCAAGTATATTCTGTTGCAATGTGCATTTTTTTTCATTCTGAAGAGCAATATAGTAAACGCAGCAAGTGTACATTATTTCCTGTGTCCTCATACATAGTTATCATAAAAGGAGATAAGTTTACAACAAACTGGACTGCTCAATTTGTTGTTAGAAGGATTATAATTTACTGTAACATTGTTTCTAATCTTATTAGCATGTCCAACCAGGTCACTCTGGTTGGACACGTGACGTTTATGTCGATGTGCGCATGTCACACGGCTGTTCTCCATTTTCTACATGTCGTTTACTGTACAACAACTGCTGTTGTCACTCTGGAATTACTCCGCCACCACCTCGTATTGGATCCGCCCTCTGTCGTTACAGCCTGCTGCTGTCCGAATTGAGCATTTTTCAGTTTGAATGTGTTAGCCGTCGTGGCTCGCCAGTGCCTCATGTAAAAAAATAGATGGTTTGGTCAATGGCGCACTGCGCTCTGCTCAGTGCAGTGTGAAAATACCTTTATACAGCATTTTTCTGGCCATGGTGAAATTAGCCGGTTTTGGCTGAGGACCCTTTTGAGGACTAAATTGGATGGACGGATAGATGGATGCACGTTTAAGATATTTTATGGTTTAAAGAGTGGCACAGTTGCAGTTGGGAGTGTAGGTGCAGACACATCTGATGTGTTTTGTAATCCCAATTTACAACTGTAATTAATTAATAATCTGGAATGTGAGCTATGAAAATAGCCCTTGGCACTGGCTAATGAAATAGTGCAAACAAAAACAAAAAATAACTGATGATACAAGTATATTCTGCAAAAAACTTTTTTCCAACTTACCTTAATGCTTTAAAACAATAAAATGTCATCATGTGGAACATTTCAGGGGCTAAATCACTCTGTATATGTTGATGACACTAAAACAACCAAACCAAGAGAACCTAATAAATCAGGTTTTAAGGCATTAGTTTAACTGTGTGCTATTGTGTTCAGTGATTCTGCAGAAAGATGAATGTGCAAGTGAATGTTTCTGTCTTCGGTGTCCACCACTGGCCAACAACAATAACGCTGTGGCTACTGGACAGTACCTCATATCATGGAGAAGGTACATGCACCCACACACACGTACACTCACACACTTATTTCCCAATTTAATTCAACCCAACTCAAGTTTATTTGTATAGCCCATTATCACAAAATAGTCTCAAAGGGCTTCACAGGCCCACAGTTGGCAATGATTGACGGCATCCCCTAATCTAACAACCCCCCCCACCCCCCAATCCGTACAGCAAGATGCTGTACAATGTACATTAAAATGGCAAAAGAGTCCATGAAAGAGAAAAGGCGCGGCAGGTCGACTCCTTCGGGAAAGTGTTTCTGCCTCAGGACCTGGCCCAGTCGGTCAAAGCAGAATCCTCGATGGCAATGACTCCAAGGAAAGTGGTCCACTTCAGATCTTATCCCAGTTGGTCGGTACAGAACCCAAACAGCAACAGTCTCACATTCGGTCAACGTCACCTAGTCCTCTCTCCGAGCAGGAGATAAGGGGGAGGAGATATGAGAAACGGATAACTGCAAGATAGAATGGCAGTGGTGTTGTAGATCGGATAACGAGAACTTCAAATGTTTTAAAGTTGATGTTTAGGCTAGTGCTAAGGTTGCAAACGGAGTTGGAGATGAGGGCAATGCCTTCTCCCTTTTTAATAGGACGTGCAACGTGAACTCACAAAGTTTGGGGGAGACGCCTCATTACGTGGTGAAAACTCAATTGTTTTTAATCAAGTTCCACAAAGAGCAGTCATATTAAAAGTCTCTGATAAGATCATTGACTGGCAAAGCTTTTGAGGAAAGTGATCTAATATTCATAAGACCAATTTTCATTGAAGTGGGCTGATCAGTTCTATTTGCGCCCAGAGTATTCTTAGTAGTAATAATTATTTTGCATCGTCTAGAACCCGTATTATACAACCCCAATTCCAATGAAGTTGGGATGTTGTGTTAAACATAAATAAAAACAGAATACAATGATTGCCAAAACATGTTTGACCTATATTTAATTGAATACACGACAAAGACAAGATATTTAATGTTCAAACTGATAAACTATTGTTTTTAGCAAATAATCATTAACTTTGAATTTTATGGCTACAACACGTTCCAAAAAATCTGGGACACGGTCATGTTTACCACTGTTTTACATCACCTTTTCTTTTAACAACATTCAGTAAACGTTTGGGAACTGAGGACACTAATTGTTGAAGCTTTGAATGTGGAATTCTTTCCCACTCTTGCTTGATGTACAGCTTCAGCTGTTCAACAGTCCGGGGTCTCCCTTGTCGTATTTTACACTTCATAATGCGCCACACATTTTCAATGGGGTAACGGTCTGGACTGCAGGCAGGCCAGTCTAGTACCCGCACTCTTTTACTACGAAGCCACGCTGTTGTAACACGTGCAGAATGTGGTTTGGCATTATCTTGCTGAAATAAGCAGGGGCATCAATGAAAAAGACTGCTTGGGTTGAAGCATATGTTTCTCCAAAACCTGTATGTACCTTTCAGCGTTAATGGTCCCTTCACATATGTGTAAGTTACCCATGCTATTGACACTAACACAGCCCCATACCGTCACAGATGCTGGCTTTTGAACTTTGCATCCATAACAGTCCGGATGGTTCTTTTCCTCTTTGGCCCGGAGGACACGACGTCCACAATTTCCAAAAACAATTCGAAATGAGGACTCGTCGGACCACAGAACACTTTTACACTTTGCATCAGTCCATCTTAGATGAGTTCGGGCCCAGAGAAGCCGGCAGCGTTTCTGGGTGTTGTTGATAAATGGCTTTTGCTTTGCATAGTAGAGTTTCAAGTTGCACTACGGATGTAGTGCCGAACTGTATTTACCGACATTGGTTTTCTGAAGTGTTCCTGAGCCCATGTGGTGATATCATTTACACATTGATGCCGGTTTTTGATGCTGTGCCGCTTGAGGGATCGAAGGTTACGGGCATTCAATGTTGGTTTTTGGCCTTGCCGCTTACATGCAGTGATTTCTCCAGATTCTCTGAACCTTTTGATGATATAGTGGACCGTAGATGATGAAATCCCGAAATCCCTTACAATTGTACGTTGAGAAACATTGTCCTTAAACTGTTCGACTATTTTCTCACGCACTTGTTCATAAAGAGGTGAACCTCGCCCCATCTTTGCTTGTGAATGACTGACCAATTCAGGGAAGCTCCTTTTATACCCAATCATGGCACCCACCTGTTCCCAATTAGCCTGTTCGCCTGTGGGATGTTCCAAGCAGGTGTTTGATGAGCATTCCTCAACTTTCTGTCTTTTTTGCCACCTGTCCCAGCTTTTTTGGAACATGTTGCAGCCATGAAATTCTAAGTTAATGATTATTTCCTCAAAACAATAAACAATGAACATTAAATATCTTGTATTTGTAGTGTATTCAATTAAATATAGGTTGAACATGATTTGCAGGATCTGTTTTTATTTATTTTTAACACAATGTCCCAACTTCATTGGAATTGGGGTTGTATTTAGAGTTGCTATGGGCGCGGCGAGAGATTAATACTGCAGGGATCTGGTAGTTCTTTCTCAACTTGTCATCGGTAAAATGAACCGGAGAAGAGTGCTTAAACTCATCGCACAGTACTGTCTGAGAAGAAAGCATAACAGTCTGCAATGCATTAGTGGGCAGTGGATCAGAATGTGTAGTTTGTCTCTCTATACTACAGATAGGATTATGTGTGTTGTTACAGTCCAGCATAGCACTAGTTAGCCTCAACCTTACAGACTCCACACCCATTCTAAGAGGCTCGCTAATCACCTGTGTCCTGGCATGCTCTAATGTGTACTGTCATGGAAACCTCAAACAATAATCTATGTTTCTAGAAGAAGTGATGGCGCCTCCCCATTAGGGCAAGGGGCCAGTGACAATTACTCAATGCCGACATCTTTCTGGCGCGATTACAAATCCCGACTATGTTCTTCTTTGTAATCTCTGCTTGCCTCATCCTTGTATCATTGGAGCTGACATGTATCACTATATCCAAGTAGCTAATGTTAGCCCCATGCTGGTGTTTAGGCCAGGTCAGCTCCCTAAGGCTAGCTTCAATGTCGGGTTCTCTGCCCCCAGGAATACACATTACAGTGGCTGGGTTTTTAAGCTTGATGGTACGAGTGATAGTCGGACTCGCCTCCACCCACAGCTTGGGCTCTGGTACCAGTCCTCTCGAGAGGGGTTGGACTCTCTTCCACTCTGGAGTTGCCCACGGTGAGAGGCGCCGAGCATGTGTGGGTATACTTATTGCTCCCCGGCTCAGCGCCTGTACGTTGGGGATCACCCCGGTGGACGAGAGGGTAGCCTACCTCCGCCTTCGGGTGGGGGGACGGGTCCTGACTGTTGTTTGTGCCTATGCACCAAACACCAGTTCAGAGTACCCACCCTTTTTTGAGTCCTTGGAGGGGGTGCTGGAGAGCGCTCCCGCTGGGGACTCCATCATTCTGCTGGGGGACTTCAATGCTCACGTGGGCAATGACCGTGAAACCTGGAAGGGCGTGATTGGGAGGAACGGCTCCCCCGATCTGAACCCGAGCAGTGTTCTGTTATTGGACTTCTGTGCTCGTCACGTATTGTCCATAACGAACACCATGTTCAAGCATAAGGGTGTCCACACGTGCACTTGGCACCAGGACACCCTAGGTCGCAGTTCGATGATCGACTTTGTGGTCGTGTCATCGGACTTGCGGCCGCATGTCTTGGACACTCGGGTAAAGAGAGGGGCGGAGCTGTCAACTGGGGAGAATATTTCGAAGACCTCCTCAATTCCACCGACACGCCTTCCCATGAGGGAGCAGAGTCTGGGTTCTCTGAGGCGGGCTCTCCTATCTCTGGGGTTGAGGTCAACGAGGTGGTTAAAAAGCTCCTCGGTGGCAAGGCCCCAGGGGTGGATGAGATTCGCCCGGAGTTCCTCAAGGCTCTGGATGTTGTAGGGCTGTCCTGGTTGACACGCCTCTGCAACATCGCGTGGACATCGGGGACAGTGCCTCTGGATTGGCAGACTGGGGTGGTGGTCCCCCTTTTTAAGAAGGGGGACCGGAGGGTGTGTTCCAACTACAGGGGGATCACACTCCTCAGCCTCCCTGGTAAGGTCTATTCAGGGGTGCTGGAGAGGAGGGTCCGTCGGGAAGTTGAATCCCAGATTCAGGAGGAGCAGTGTGGTTTTCGTCCTGGCCGTGGAACAGTGGACAAGCTCTACACCCTTGGCAGGGTCCTCGAGGGTGCATGGGAGTTCGCCCAACCAGTCTACATGTGTTTTGTGGAATTGGAGAAGGCGTTCGACCGTGTCCCTCGGGTGGACCTATGTGGGGGTGCTTCGGGAGTATGGGGTACCGAACCCCCTGTTACGGGCTGTTCGGTCCCTGTACGACCGGAGTCAGAGTTTGGTCCGCATATCCGGCAGTAAGTCGGACTCGTTTCCGGTGAGGGTTGGACTCCGCCAAGGCTGCCGTTTGTCACCGATTCTGTTCATAACTTTTATGGACAGAATTTCTAGGCGCAGCCGAGGCGTAGAGGGGGTCCGGTTTGGTGGCCTCAGTATTGCATCTCTGCTTTTTGCAGATGATGTGGTTCTGTTGGCTTCATCAAGCCGTGACCTCCAACTCTCATTGGAGCAGTTCACAGCCGAGTGTGAAGCGGCTGGGATGAGAATCAGCACCTCCAAATATGAGACCATGGTCCTCAGTTGGAAAAGGGTGGCGTGCCCTCTCCAGGTCGGGGATGAGATCCTGCCCCAAGTGGAGGAGTTCAAGTATCTTGGGGTCTTGTTCACGAGTGAGGGAAGAATGGAACGGGAGATCGACAGGCGGATCGGTGCAGCGTCTGCAGTGATGCGGACTTTGTATCGATCCGTTGTGGTAAAGAAGGAGCTAAACCGAAAGGCGAAGCTCTCGATTTACCGGTCGATCTACGTTCCTACCCTCACCTATGGTCACGAGCTGTGGGTCGTGACCAAAAGAGCGAGATCCCGGATACAAGCGGCCGAAATGAGTTTCCTCCGCAGGGTGTCCGGGCTCTCCCTTAGAGATAGGGTGAGAAGCTCGGTCATCCGGGAGGATCTCAGAGTAGAGCCGTTGCTCCTTCACATAGAGAGGAGCCAGATGAGGTGGCTGGGGCATCTGATTCGGATGCCTCCCTGGTGAGGTGTTCCGGGCATGTCCCACCGGGAGGAGACACCGGGGACGACCAGCGTTGGAGAGACTACATCCTTCGGCTGGCCTGGAAACGCCTCAGGATCCCCGTGGAAGAGCTGGATGAAGTGGCTGGGGAAAGGGAAGTCTGGGCGTCCCTGCTAAAGCTACTGCCCCCGCGACCCGACCTCGGATAAGCGGTAGAAGATGGATGGATGGATGGATTGATGGATGGTACGAGTGATGGAGTCACCTGTGATTAAGGTGCGGGAGCCAGTAGACTGAGTAGGAATGGGACTAGCTAAAGGAGTGAATCTGTTATGCGTCTGAACAGGCTCACCGCGGTTAGCTAGCACCTTGGGTCCTGTTAGCAGGACTAGTAGGTCGGCTACAACCTACGCTATCAGGTGTGCCCTCCCCATCTAGTTACCAAATTATTCTGCTGTAGTTGGCGGA
Organism: Phyllopteryx taeniolatus; assembly: GCF_024500385.1. NCBI lineage: Eukaryota > Metazoa > Chordata > Actinopteri > Syngnathiformes > Syngnathidae > Phyllopteryx > Phyllopteryx taeniolatus. The sequence continues at coordinate 4,390,484 of NC_084511.1, forward strand.
CACGTCCCTCTAGCCTCTCAAGGAGAAGGGTGCAAGTGGTGCACGAGTCCATCATCGCGTTTATTTGGTCGGAGTATTGGAGGCCAAGTCTGTGGTAGCCGAAGAGCCTCGTCGATGTCCAGCAATGGTGCGGCTAAAGATTGTAGCTTTGAAAACGGGACTACTCCGCTCTCAAAAATACAAAATAGTCTCACAAAGTAAAAACAAAGGTAAATGTAAAATGTAAAAACGAGGGAAAAGCGTTGAGATTGTCTCTTAACCAGTTGTGAGATAAGTGTGCTGACAGCAAGGCTAAAAGAAAGAGCTGCCAGTGCCCTCTCTTTAATGCATCGTGGAGTGAGAATCACATACTCAACCAGCACTTAAGGTTGCCCCAGATGTGGAGGGGCCACATGCAGCTAAGAGGATTCAGAACTGAAGCGGAATTAACGTTTCTGCTCGACAGGTAAGTTTATCACCTTTTTTAAAGTTTTGTTTATAGGCTGCATTCCAAAAAATACATCAAACCCGTAACATTTTGTGTTTTGCAACACATGTAGTAGTGATGGCTAAGATTGGCTTCTTTACCGTGCACGTTCGTACATTCCACTTCTCGTGCATGTTCACTTTAGGGGCGTGGCTTGAGTCAGAGATTCAAGAGTAGAGAGAGGAGTGAAGTGAGGCTACATTCAAATCTTGCTAGCACTGCAAACTTCCCCTTTAAGAGCCACAAAACTCAAACTTGACATGAATGTTACATACCTTATTCACAGTGTTGATGACTGACTATAATACCTTGAGAAACTTTGAGAACTTCATTGCAATTCTCTTCAGACATTCCTCCAGCCCAGGTAGTCCTCTCATCGGCACAACAGTCACTCTGCCACATGCCTTTCTGGAGCCTGTCCCACTTTACATCCATGCTGGTTAGTATACTTATGTGATATTATCTAACATTGAGGTTAACTGGCCCAGTGTGAGTGCACCCTTACTCCGAATAATGGCACCAACCATTATTTTTTGTCAGAAGTAGAGTTTGACTACTTAAATTTTCCGATGCATGCCCTATTTTATTGATAGAATTTGCTTCGAGCCAATAACCCTGGGTTGTGGGCTGCTTATAGGCCTGCAATCTGGAGTTTTGACACCCTAATGCTTTGTGAAAAGGTTTCTGTGTAAATGACTAATGGATGCATAGTCACTCTTTTTTTCATGTTGTCTTCATATTGCTATAGATATCCCTCCCTTTGGGAGAGTCCGAGAGTCCCTTCCAGTTTGTTTCCACATAGAGAACAGAACAGTTCTGGTCCAGGAGGTGCAGATAGCTGTCGAACCATCTGATTCCTTCATGTTTTCTGGACTAAAACAGGTAAAATCTCTCTCTTCTGTCACTAAAAATAGCTAAATTTGTTATCCACAGGCCTCGTTGAAAGACATCCTCTTTTTGATGCTTCCATTGTTTATGCATTATGCATACACAGAGAGATTAAGGACTTGGATGTGGTTCCATTCTTACTCTATTTCAGGGTTTACTGTAAGCAGGCATCCACGTTGCTGTACATAGCTCTGGCGCATGGTTGGCGCCCTTGTATGCGTTCAGTCAGCGCCGACTGAAAATAGGTGATAAAATCGCTTTCAACCCCCTACATTTATGATAGATGGAGGCAATCACATCTCCACAAAAGTGTAGATTGTCTATACTTGGACTATTGAAAATGGAAGACTGTCCAACGTCCTGGTTGAGCATGTATCAGAATCAGAATCAGAATCATCTTTATTTGCCAAGTATGTCCAAAACACACAAGGAAGGTGTGTTTCCATTTCCATTTATAATGATTATGAAAAATGGTCAAAGAATTTGAAAAAAAGTAGTTTATTTAGAATTTCATGTTTACATTATAATAAATAAATCAATAAGTAATAATAAATACCTGCAGCCATAGGTGCCTGTTTCATTTAAGGCATTTATGCTAACCTTCTGTCAATCAATGTTGGTGGGCCAGAATTCTCACAGGGAAGAGTGTTAGGAGGCTCCACCAGTGGCATGTCTAGCCCATTTAAAGAGAATAAAAGCACCCCCAAAATTTGAGAGACCTTTTGATGTATTATTTTTTACTGTGTCCTTATTTTATATATATTATATAAGCTAGAACGTTTTAAGAACCGCGCCATGGTGGATGACTGGTTAGAGCGTCTGCCTCACAGTTCTGAGGTTCAATCCCCGACCCCGCCTGTGTGGAGTTTGGATGTTCTCCCCGTGCCTGCGTGGGTTTTCTCCGGGCACTCCGGTTCCCTCCCACATCCCAAAAACATGCATGGTAGGTTAATTGAATACTCTAAATGGCCCGTAGGTGTGAATGTGAGTGCGTATAGTTGTTTGTTTATATCTGCCCTGCGATTGGCTGGCAACCAGTTCAGGGTGTACCCCGCCTCCTGCCCGATGATAGCTGGGATTGGCTCCAGCACTTCCGCAACCCTTGTGAGGATAAGCGGCTCAGAAATTGGATGGATGGTTTAAGAACCATATACTACTTGGTTGAAACGTAATATTTTAAGAACAAAAATACAGGACTCCCCATGCCTTAAAAATGTTTGATCCACCCATCCCTCCCATCTCTCCTGGACTGTATTCTGAGTGGCGAACGGGCTATGCAGATAATAAATTCCTTCTAGTGAGTAGTGATGTTCATATATGTAGAGTTGGGAAGTAACGCGCTACATTTGCTCCGTTACATTTACTCAAGTAATATTTTTACGGTGCCCCTGAAGTGGAAAACACAACAGCAAATAACTAAACACAATGGCAAATAAAAAACACAACAGCAAATAATTAATCACTACAGCAAATTAAAAAGCGCAACAACAAATAACTAATCACAGCAACAAATAACTAAACACAACAGCAATTCAAAAATACAACACCAAATAACTAATCACAACAAGAAGTAACTAAACACAAGAGCAAATGAAAAATCACAACAGCAAAGAAAAAACACGACATTAAGCTACCGGAAAAGGTAAGTACTAGTTGGGGATAAGACTTATTGCTGATTGGATGAAACTACAAGAGGAGGTAAGTAATGTTGAGGGAGATAAGACTCTTCGCTGATTGGACATGAGCGACGACTTGATTGGACAACGACGTCTGTGCAGCTCAAACTCTTTTAAATGTGTTGTCAGCGTGTGCATATTTATTTGAATGTCGTTATAGTCCTGAGCATATCGATGCACCTCATAGGTATGTGTAATGGGAGCAAGCTAAGTAGGCGGTGTGGATGTACATTAAGAAACCCCACTCCCCAATCCTTAAAAGTGGTGTTCGAAACCCAGTGTGGTCGACCGCGCAGGAAATTTCACAGTAGTTATGTAACGCAGAGCCACAAAATAAAACGTATTACATCGGTCCCAAGTCAAAATATTATTTGATAGCAGCAGCAACGTTTGAATAACCGGTAATGCTCATTTAAAAACTACTCCAGATGCGGAATAACATGCTGGTCAAAGCGTCCAATCAAGTCCTCCCTCTCGTCCAATCAGCGATGAGTCTTTTTTCATTTCCTGGTATGATTTTTCATTTGCTGTTGTGTTTAGTTACTAGTTGTTGTGATGAGTTATTTGGTGTTGTGTGTTTTGATTTGCTGTTGTGTTTAGTGACCCAGAAGGTCTGGAAGTCTCCTCAGGACACCCACAACGTGACTGAGGGGAAGAAATTGATGACTGTTAAACAATGGAACAGATCTTCTTTTATCAGCTCTACAGATGCCGGTCAGCAAACGCAGAAACAGACCTCCAGTGTTACAAAGAGGTCACACTTCACTCCTCATTAATGGAACATGATCACCACCAGTGATGACCAAAGACACTGCAAGTTGGACTCCTCGTCACTACACTGTGCTCTCTCTTCACCGCACTCTCTTTTCAAAACAGGACAGCAGGTGGTGGAGATTGACTAAATCACTGAAAAAGATGGTGACTTTTAACCACCAAGTCTTATAGTGAGACTGTGTTCGAGGGAGCATTAAAACAGGCACTCAACGCAAGTGCGACCAGATGGAATGGAACCAGTCGTCTACCGTGCCGGCGTTATTACTAATGATTTCAGAGAAATGTTGTCCACCCGACTAAGTCGTGGGTAAAATTACAAAGACTGTAGAGGTTGTAATAAATTTGGAATTTTCTCCACTTACGTCCTACACTTTGATTTGGAGGCCTTTATCATCATAGTGCTTCTTCATTTTAGGTCGGTTCAAGGTTGTCTTAGTTTTAATAGGAGCACCAGCATCCATGACATTTGAGATTTTCCAGGTGAAATTATCTAAAGGTTCATCAAATGTCTTAGCATTCACAGTTGATGACAGCTCTGGTCTCCACAAACTTTGCGCTGGTAATATATGTACCTTTTCTAAATAGACACAGGGGTTATCTGAACTTTTGGAAAAATCTGTATTTCAAAGAACACAAAAATGATCAGGAATACCCAAGTCCTCAATATCAATTGATGAAATCTCGACATCCTTTGAGATTACTAGGTCTAAGATGTGACCTTGTGTGTGAGTTGGACTCTTTATATGTTGAGAGGTCAAATGTGTCCAGTATGGCAGAGTTCTTTTGATTTTTTTTGTTTTCCATGCTATTGTTAACATACATTTTAACGTTTCAACACTTATTCAAGAAGCTAAAATTTGTTGGTATAGCCTCATTTAGAATGGTGCTACATCTACACTGGGTACTGAAAGTATTCAGACCCCCTTAAAGTTTTCACCCTTTGCTATATTGCAGCCATTTGCTAAAATCATTTAAGTTCATTTTTTCACCATTAATGTATACAGAGCACCCCATATTGACAGAAAAAAACGGAATTGTTGAAAATTTTGCAGATTTATTAAAAAAGAAAATGAAATATCACACAGCCATAAGTATTGAGACCATTTGCTGTGACGCTCATATATTTAACTCGGGTGCTGTCCATTTCCTTTATCATCCTTGAGATGGTTCTACGCCTTCATTCGAGTCCATCTGTGTTTGATTATACTGATTGGACTTGATTAGGAAAGCTACACTTGTCTATATAAGACGTTACAGCTCACAGTGCATGTCAGATCAAATGAGAATGATGAGCTCAAAGGAACTGCCTGAAGAGCTCAGAGACAACGGCAAGTGGCAAGGCACAGATCTGGACAAGGTTACAAAAAACATTCTGCTGCACTTAAGGTTCCCAAGAGCACAGTGGCCTCCATAATCCTTGTTTGGGACGACCAGAACCCTTCTTAGAGCTTGCGAGAAAGTTCTACAAAGTCAACCATCACTGCAGCCCTCCACAGTTGGGGCTTGATGGTAGAGTGGCTCGACGGAACCCTCTCCTCAGTGCAAGACACATGAAAGCCCGCATGGAGTTTTCTAAAAAACACTTTAAGGACTCCAAGATAAGGAGAAATAAGGTTATCTGGTCTGATAAGACCAAGATAGAACTTTCTGGCCTTAATTCTAAGTGGTATGTGTGGGGAAAACCAGGCACTGCTCATCACCTCTCCAGTACAGTCCCGACAGCGAAGCATGGTGGTGGCAGCTCCATGCTGTGGGGGTGTTTTTCAGCTTCAGGGACAAGGACTACTGGTTGCAATCGAAGGAAAGATGAACTGACTGTACATTCTGTTAATCATGTTTCATTAAGTAGCAAGAAGTCTATATCATTGGTCGTAATGATTTCATTAATCGTTGATTTATTACACCCTGACCTGATATTGAATAGAGCTAACCTTGCAGAGATAACTGGAGACAATAATTTGTTAGGTTGACATTTTATCCTCACTAACCTTGTAGCTCTACTTTCTTTGTGCCTCATTTCACTAACCAACTTTCTGACCTTTGCAATTACTGGGATAAACAAATGCCTGCTCTCCACAGGGGTCTGACTTATTCTGGAGAAAAATGTGTCTATCTGATTTGCAGCCATAATCCTGTACATATCAGTCAGACTCGCAGTTAAGATTCTTCATGGGTGGAAGAGGTGCCCTTTGCACCTTAGTGGATTGTGGTTTCGGCTGAGGGGGGATGGGAGGTAAATATGGATGGGATGAGAGTTGGATTCCAACATTGTCATGGTTCTTCATCTTGTCAGTGAAATCCAGGAGTCATTTAGGCTAGATGAAAGTCAGTTTTGTGTTGGGCTTTGCTCTAATTTGGGGGGTGGTATTTCAAGAGCTGCTGTATCTGTTTCTCCTCCGATTGGTTTGGTGAAGCTGGAAAGTCCTGTGCCACTTGTCCTTCAGCCACATCATCGAGTCCAATGTTTTCCTTACGTGCAGTTGATGTACATAGTAAAAAATGCTGGCGGCCAGCAACTTAACCCCTTGTTTATTTAGACAGAAACCGTCTGCCTTGTAGGGGTGTCTGTAGAAATTGTCTATGAAGCTCACGTATAGAGCAATACACATCTATTTATGCCATTTATTTAAAATCATGAGCCTGCTGAAACGTTCATTTCCAAGTTGTACCGTTGGTAGAGGTCCACTTATAAAAACCTTGGCATCCAGACATTACGCTTTGGTGAGGAGATAAATGAAATCTTGTTTGTGCCCCTGATTGCTGCTTGACAACATCCAGGGCCCCTATGTGTATCGTGACAGATTTAACAGTTGGTTGCTCATTAGTGATCTTCATGATTTTCTTAGTGATATTAGACACCATGTGGTTGGTAAAACACCCTACTTTGGTGGTGATCTTGCTGCAAAAACATTTCACATCATTGACAGCTCCATCACCAACTGTTAGCGTTTGGGTGCTATTTCTGTTGTGGTATGATTTTAGTTTCATACCTTTCAGTGGTGGTGGGGGATGAGCATTCTTTGCTAGCGTCTTGCAACAGTGGATCATATCTGTTAGTTGGAGGTCTGTGTTTTGCACTGGCTTGTTCCTCTTTTTTTGCCCTTCGCTGTAACCACCATCCACGGCCGCTCTCTTGGTGTTTAAGAATCACCCAGTGCAGGCCAACCCAATCCCTCAGTAATCTGCTGGTGTTCCGTTCTCCCTTTTGGACGCTGTCCCATATCTTTCGGCTTTGTTCCCAGTAAATTCCAGAGATGATCCACTGCCGTTTCCACAGTTTACATTTGTCCTCTTTATGAAGCTAACTACCTGTCTGTTAGCCTGCTCCTGTCCACCACTTTGAGATATTGGTAAGGTGGTTTCATTCCCCAAGGCGGTGCATTTACATCTCCATTACTGCCAACTTCTGAAGAAGTTTGTGATAATCTTCAGTGGAAAAGAGGAGGCATCTTGTTACTGGTCTTTGCTGCTAATAGCAGGCTTGTGCTAATTAGCAGGCCACGCTCACGGAATGGTGAGGGGGTATCAAAAAATGTTGAAATATGGCCACAAATGACTGTATCTACAAAAAGTACAGTCCCACAGGTTTAAAAATATTCAGGAGTCACTGCTTCTGGTTTCTTCAGGAGAAAGAAAAATGTAAACAAAAGGGGAGAGCGAGCAAAGCAAGCAAGAACACTATACGGATGCAGGAAGCAAAAAGATAGAGCTCCTGTTTTTCTTATATTTGGCTGAAGAGGAGAAAAATTAAAACGAAGATACAATGTGCGGACTTTGTATCGGTCCGTTGTGGTAAAGAAAGAGCTAAGCCGAAAGGCAAAGCTCTCAATTTACCGGTCGATCTTCGTTCCTAACCTCACCTATGGTCACGAGCTTTGGGTTGTGACCAAAAGAGCGAGATCCCGGATACAAGCGGCCGAAATGAGTTTCCTCCGCAGGGTGTCCGGGCTCTCCCTTAGAGATAGGGTGAGAAGCTCGGTCATCCGGGAGGATCTCAGAGTAGAGCCGCTGCTCCTCCGCATTGAGAGGAGCCAGATGAGGTAGCTGGGGCATCTGATTCGGATGCCTCCCGGACGCCTCCCTGGTGAGGTGTTCCGGGCATGTCCCAGCGGGAGGAGACCCCGGGGACGACCCAGGACACGCTGGAGAGACTACATCCTTCGGCTGGCCTGGGAACGCCTCGGGATCCCCCCGGAAGAGCTGGATGAAGTGGCTGGGGAGAGGGAAGTCTGGGCGTCCCTGCTGAAGCTACTGCCCCCGCGACCCGACCCGGATAAGCGGTAGAAAATGGATGGATGGATACAATGTGCAACCACTGATCGTGCATACACTGCAAAAAAGCCTGTCAAGAAACAAGCAACATTTCCTCAAATTTGGTCAAATTTTATTATTTTGAGCCCAAACAAATGTGCCAATGGGATAAGCAAAATTTCCTTGGCTGGAATTCTTAAAATGAGCTGATAAATCTTGCACCTTTAAGACAGTAACAAGTCTTGAAATTAGAAAAATTTGCTAATTTACAAGCAAGAATTTTAAGATTTTTGCTTGAATAATCTTATCTGTGCGGTCTTTTCCAGAATAAGTCAGACCTCTGTGGAGATCAGGCGTTTTTCATCACTGTAATTACAAGGGACAGAAAGTTGGTCAAAGAAATATGGCACAAAAAAAGTAGAACTACAAACTTAGTGAGGATAAAATGTGACTCTAGCAAACCATTGTCTCCAGTTATCTCTGCGAGACTAGCTCTTTTCAATATCAAGTCACTGGGTAATAAATCAACGTTGATTAATGATGTCATTACAACCTATTGTAGCGGACATGCCACGCAAAAAATGGCACCCGGTACCCCAGCCTCGCACTACCTTGCACTAAACGCAACGTCACACGCACACTCTAAACGGATCAAAACACAGACATTTGCTTTGCCATGCCGACGCTAGGTGAATCACGGCTGCCTGGCGCTTCAAAGCGGAGATCCAAGGATGCCGAGTTCGCCCCCGGACGCTAAGTTAATTAACTCACCGCCAGTCGAAGGATGCATCAACAAATGCGCTTCCACCCTGTTGTGTACTGCCACTTGGGAGTTGGAACAGGCAACAGAGACACCCACGGGCGACGGAACGACACTACAGACATAGGTTCATAAGACAGTCTGTGACTCGACTGGGAGTTAATATTTTAAGAACTTTACATGAACGCCACTAGTGACTGTATTGCTGCAAACTTGAATGTCTAACGTCGAATATGTTGTTAACTGAACCAGATGAAATGTTCCACCCCACACCACAAACGTCACAGGGAAAATAGTAATGATCTTCACACCACACAACATTTGAAACATTCATTACAGGTATGAAAGCGGATGAGCGTGGAACAATGCAGGGTGAGGAAATGGTCTCGTTATCTTAAATCCAATAATTAATATTTTATTCCACTGGTTTTAAACCACAAAATAATCCTAAAATGGAAAAATAAAGGCAAAAGGCAGTCCAGCCCTCGGTGTTCGCGAAGGTGGTAGAAAAGGAGGGGGAGGGGTAAACCCCCCCTTTTTGACCCGCTCCGGTCATAAAAGGGGCCGGAGCTGGGACCAGTAGAGAAGCTTTTTGGAGTTTTGGTGGTGAAGTCTTCCTCTGGTCTCACCCCCACTAACTCGCCAACAACTGTGCCAGGCAGGACGCCCACCTCACCCGAGGTGCCAAGGACGCATCGGATGATCCCCGGCTGCAGAGCCTCCTGCAAGCGCTCCGAGCTACCCTGCTTGGGGGCTCGAGCACAGTCCGAGGGAACGGAGGCGGACGCAACGCAACTGCTCCGAACGTCTGGCAAACAGACACCCGAGAGACAGGACTGCCTGGGAACTCGTTGGCCTCCTGCTTTTCCTCTTTTTTTTCTTTCCTCCCTTCCGTCGAATCCACCTGTTCCGGGTGCGGACCGGGCCGGCCGAACACTCGGGAGCCTGACTCGCCTGCCTCAAACGTGTTCCAGACACGTAAAACAACATTGTGGTCTACTAAAAGTACGGATTAGTGTATATTTGGGTTTATATTAACGAGAACAGGAGTCCTCAGCTATACGTATTCACTACACGCCCATTCTGCTTATCTCACGTCACAAATCCCTTCTTTTGCCAATGTTCGTCTGTACCTTGTTTGTTTTGTGTTTTTATTTCTGTAGAAACGTCGTTTTATAAATGTTCTATAAAATTCACCACTTACATTGATTGTGTGTGTGTTTGGGTTCGGAACGAAACCTCTGGAAAGTCTAGAACTCAAAAGTTTCTAAAATGTAGCCACCTTCCGATAAAATACTGATTAAAAAGTTTTGTCGTCATTTCGTCTCAAGTTAAACTTGTAAAAAAAGACGTGGTGCCCCTCATATATATCAAATATCTTGATTTCTAACGCTGTAATTTAAAATTACGATAACCCGGAATTGATGCAGGCGCCGCTTCCAGCTCATCATTTCCTTTTTAAATTAAGCACAATTCTTATTTCATTCATAACCGCTACACTATGATATGGACTTTTTGCTACTAAATGAAATGTGGTCAACAGAAAGTAGCTCTAATACCATTTTATATGTGGCCAACCCACCAAATTTTTATTTTATGAACAAGTGTTGAAAAGGGAAAAAAGGCGGTCATATTGCTGTTATTTTTAAGTCATTATTTCAGTGTAAATAAATTATACTGGGTGATTTTAGCTCTTTTGAATATCTCAGTTTTTTAGTTAAAGGTGACCCAAAGGCTATTGTTTTAATCATTTGTAGCCCTCCAAGATACAATAGAAAATGTATGGATTTTTCAGAACTGCTGTTATTTGTTTATTTGTTATTTGTACTGACTACAACTATTTTGTGATAACGAGAGACTTTAACATTAATGTTGACAATAACATGGGGAAAAAAATCAAAAGAACTCTCTGTTCTACTAGATACATTTGACCTCTCTCAACATATTAAGAGTCCAACCCACACTCAAGGTCACATCTTAGACCTGGTCATCTCTAAGAATGTTGAAATTCTATCAATTGACATTAAGGATATGGCTATTTCTGACCATTTTTGTGTATTCTTTGAATTACAGATTCTTCCAAAAATTAGGACAACCTCTATGTCTATTAAGAGAAGGTAAATACACTGGGTCCAGAAAGTATTCAGACCCCCTTAAATGTTTCACTCTTTGTTATATTGCAGCCATTTGCTAAAATAATCAAAGATAATTTTTACTCATAATGTACACACAGCACCCCATTTTGAAAAAAACAAAAACAAAACAGAATTGTTGAAAATTTTGCAGATTCATTAAAAAAGAAAACTGAAATATCATACAGCCATAAGTATTCAGACCGTTTGCAGTGACACTCATATATTTATTTAACTTGGGTGCTGTCCATTTTTTCTGATCATTCTTGAGATGGTTCTATACCTTCATTTCACAACTCACAGTGCATGTCGGAGCAAATGAGAATCATGAGGTCAAAGGAACTGCCTGAAGAGCTCAGAGACAGAATTGTGGCAAGTCAGAGATGTGGCCAAGGTTACAAAAACAAAATCTGCTGCATTTAAGGTTCCTAAGAGCACAGTGGCCTCCATAATCCGTAAATGGAAAACATTTGGGATGACCAGAACCTTTCTTAGAGCTGGCCGTCCGGCCAAACTGAGCAATCGGGGGAGAAGAGCCTTGGTTAGAGAGGTAAAGAAGAACCCAAAGATCACTGTGGCTGAGCTCCAGAGGTGCAGTCGGGAGATGGGAGAAAGTCTAAAAAGTCAACCATCACTGCAGCCTTCCACCAGTCGGGGCTTTATGGCAGAGTGGCCCTACAGAAGCCTCTCCTCAGCGCAAGACACATGAAAGCCCACATGCAGTTTGCTAAACCAAAAACATCTGAAGGACTCCCCAAGATGGTGAGAAATAATATTCTCTGGTCTGAGACCAAGATAGAACTTTTTGGCCTTAATTCGAAGCGGTATGTGTGGAGAAAACCAGGCACTGCTCATCACCTGTGAAGCATGGTGGTGGCAGCATCATGCTGTGGGGATGTTTTTCAGCTGCAGGCCAGGACGACTGGTTGCAATCAAAGGAAAGATGAATGCGGCCAAGTACCGGGATATCCTGGACGTTCCGGACCTCAGACTGGGCCGAAGGTTCACCTTCCAACAAGACAATGACCCTAATCACACAGCTAAAATAACAAAGGAGTCCCTTCAGAACAACTTCGTGACTGTTCTTTAATGTCCCAGCCAGAGCCCTGACTCTCTCTCTGGAGAGACCTAAAAATGGCTGTCCACCAACGTTCACCATCCAACCTGACAGAACTGGAGAGGATCTACAAGGAGGAATGGCAGAGGATCCCCAAATCCACGTGTGAAAAACTGGTTGCATCATTCCCAAAAAGATTCATGGCTGTATTAGGTCAACATGGTGCTTCTACTAAATACTGAGGAATCAGAATCATCTTTATTTGCCAAGTGTGTTAAAAACACACAAGGAATTTGTCTCCGGTAGTTGGAGACGCTCTCGTACGACAACAGTCAATTGACTGGTAGCGCCTACCTGAGGGAAGGAGCTGGAAGAGGTGGTGACCAGGATGGGGAGAGTCCAAGAGGATTTTGCATGCTCTTGTCTTAGTTCTGGCAGCGTGCAAGTCCTCAAGGATAGGTAGATGGGTACCAACAATCTTTTCAGCAGTTTTGATTGTCCGTTACAGTCAGAGTTTGCCTTTTTTGTAGCTGCACCAAAGCAGACTGTGATGGAAGAACACAGGACTGAATCGATGACCGCTGTGTCGAACTGCCTCAACAACTCCTGTGTCAGGCCGTGCCTCCTCAGAAGCCGCAGGAAGTACATCCTCTGCTGGGCCTTTTTGAGGATGGAGTTGATGTTGGTCTCCAACTTCAGGTCACGAGAGACTAATTCCCAGGAACTTGAAGGTCTCGACGGTTGACACAAGGCAGTTGGACAGCGTGAGGGACAGCTGTGGCGAAGGATGCCTCCTTAAGTCAAGCATTCTTACACAAAATAAAAAAAATCATAGCAAAAACTTCAACTTTAGGTTTTTTCATTACGTCAAGTTTTTCCCTTGTATTTTGATTCGGTAAGTCCAGAGCACAATTCTCTATGTGTGTTTACCATGTCAAATCAATGTGAATAAATTAAGTAAAAATAATGCAATCGTATGCGTAAACTTTAAACTTTTTATTTATTTATTTTTTTTTTTTTACTTAACTAAGGTTGAACTTTTGCATTAACCTTATGCGTTCACTCACTTAAAGGTAACTTGACTATGGTTTAAAGTACATATTAGTAATGCACTTCAAATATGTAAAGAAATCCCATTCTCTTACTGAACATCCGCACTGTCAATGTATTTGAGCTCCTAATGGAATGGAATAGTATTTATGTTGAATGTACCTTAAGCTCCCTCATTTGAAAAAAATATTCCACACTCATTTAACTCTGCTTGTTAAGGATTACGCCATTACCAATTAAACAAAATTGTATAATTTAAATTACCAAACTATTTTCGTTTGTGAAACACAAAGATGTATTTCAATCAATAGAGCCATGTCAAATACAACTGCAATACTATAATCCTTTTTTTAACTGAACAATTTTTTTTTTCAGCAACAAAAACCCTAACCCTAACTCTAAGCCATGGCCTAGTATGTTTCTCGTGTGTATATTCTTCAGTGATCGCATGAAAATATTTGTTCTTAAATCTGTCTCACAAACTGTATCTCCTCTTGTTGATGGAGTATGTTTCAGGTGTTATCCAGTGTGCTGCAGTCTTTCCTATTTCATTTGAATTGAGCACTTCTGAAACGGAAAACAAAAAGAATGTTCTAAGATTTACAATAATTGATTTTTTAAAATAAGGGACATGAGAAATACTCACCAACTGGGCAAATTACATTGTGCACATTCCCAAACACCACAAAGCCAGACATGTGATCCTGTTGAACAGATTATGATTACTGTGTTTAGCTGTGCTGTATGATACTGACATCACATGGACCAAGGCACACGCTACAAACACGCAGAAAGTATGAATTGATGATCCCCAAGACTAGTATTCTGTGGACCAACAAGATAAAAGTTTAACTTTTTGGAAGGTTTCCCAGACTGATAGAGTTTGATAAAGAGATTCGTTCGTGAAGCTGAATGCGTCCAAGAGGAGCTATAGAGAGGGATGAGAGTTGCCGCTAAAAAGTAAACTGAAGCAAGAGAGACGTCTAAATGGGACGGCAGAATTGAACCAATCTTTCTGTATGTACTATATGTTACGCCTGGTACACACAAAGATTTTTCCACTCTTAAAATATTTTTTATCTGCTAAAGACCCCACACATAAAGATAAAAGATCGGGCATTGAACAGTTTTGGTCGTCGTGTGTGGTTATTATTTTAGGTTTTGTGTACAGCGGCGACTGTTGTGAAAGCGCTATACAGTATAAAGTTGGGTTGATTAATTTCTCCCATGTTTCTCAAATTCTTGAATTTCTTTGGATTTTGACATGATGCCTCTTTTGTAGCATACGTCACTATCTAAGAAGGGTGGCAATTTTTCACTTTTTTTTCTTTAATATATAAAATCCTTTAGAAACTGCATATTGTATTTACTTAGGTTGACTTTGTGATATATTAAAGTTGGCTTGATTATCAACGTGTGATAAATATACAAAAACATCAGAAAATGGGAAAATACCTTTTCAGTCAATATGGCATTAATGGAACATTCCACCCTCCAAGGTTTGTCTTAATGGACAGTCAAACCTTTGCTTAAACATCGATCCCCTAATAGTATTTTCTGAGGCAAAAACAAGGAGTTGGGTTGTCTGTCTTCCAATCAGTGTCTCTTCACTCTTCATCCTCACAATTTTTTTTCTGTTGGAATGTAATACTTTTCTGTTGTGTGCAGGTGCATCTCCGTATACTTCCTGGTTCAAAGCAACAGATGCTGTATAACTATTATCCGCTGATTGCGGGTTACCAAACATTACCACAACTCAGCATCAGCATGTCTCGCTGTACAACCAATGCATACAACCTCAGACGTTTCCTCCCCCATCGTATCTTTATCAAGGTAAGGCATGTGTTGATTTGCGGAATAGCCATAACATCATATTTTATACGTCTGCTTTTTTTCTATACATGGACAGTGGTGGGTGGGATCATGACCTGTTTACTTTAGTGTCAACATCAATCTGCTGAGATCCGTGCACTAGAGCATGTTTTTTTTTCTTTTTTTGACTTAAAAGAAAATTTAATTTTAACTTGTGAACAAATATATTGCCCCCATCTGTCGGCTACCACTGTAATAAAGTCAATATTACTGGTGAAGACTGATTATGCTCTTATGGCTGACGTGTACAGGTGCATCTCAATACATTAGAATACTTTAGGAGAGGTAATTGTGTTTCAGCATTAAACTTTCAAAAGTCAAATTTATAAATTATACAGATTCATTCAAAGCAAGAAATAAAAATATCAAAATCTTTTTTACTGTTTCTTATGTAACATTCTATTTTTTTGGAGATGGTAAAACGTAGGGGTTTGTTAGCTCTAAGCTAAAATCATCAAAATAATAAATAAAATCATAAAATAGT
Source organism: Phyllopteryx taeniolatus (assembly GCF_024500385.1). NCBI lineage: Eukaryota > Metazoa > Chordata > Actinopteri > Syngnathiformes > Syngnathidae > Phyllopteryx > Phyllopteryx taeniolatus. Next base: position 4,405,894 of record NC_084511.1, read on the forward strand.
TTATTGAATCTATATAATATGAGTTTTTGACTTGGACTACAGAAGTACATAAAGTTTTCTAATTCTGATTTGTTGAGATGTGCCTGTATACACAATACTGAGTAAAACACCTCACTCATTTCCTGTTGTTTGAATTTGATGATGTACAACATATGTTTTAAATGATCACTGTTTTGTCTTTAATTACAGCCACAGGGCAAAGAGCTGGACAATGACTCCATTGCTGCAGCTTGAGATTTGAGTTTGATGTACGACTCTTAGAACAAAATATTGTGTAGGATGTCCTTTGGATGATTTTTTTGTTTTTGTTTTTTTACCCCCAGATGACAGAAATTCACTCACATTTAATTTGGGTGTTGTGATGTTTATTAACGGTAATGAACACAATCTAATAAATTAGGGGACTGTCATTTAATACTAAAATAATAATTATAAATTATAATCTGATACGAACTGTATTGAAACTGGTGTAATGTTTGGCATGTCTTCAAATAAAAATCATGGAAATGCTAAATAAGTGTTTAAATGTATTATTTTCACTATTAACATTTTGAAGAAGAAAAAACATAAGAGCTACAGATCTCAGTTGCGTATTCTGAGAACAGCTGTCTATACAGAAATGCCAAAGGGAATACTGGTAGTGAAGAATATAATACTTATACAAACTAAAGTGGACCCCCACTATTTGTGGGGCATAGGGACCGGTACAGCCCGCAAAAATCTGTGGATAATTGATGCCCATTATAATTACATTGAAAAAACTTGTATTTATTATTTATTTTAAACACAAACAATTCTTGAATCTTTTCCTTTCGGCTTGTCCCGTTAGGGGTCGCCACAGCGTGTCATCCTTTTCCATGTAAGCCTATCTCCTGCATCCTCCTCTCGAACACCAACTGCCATCATGTTGTCCCTCACGACATCCATCAACCTTCTCTTTGGTCTTCCTCTAGCTCTCTTGCCTGGCAGCTCCAATCTCATCATCCTTCTACAAATATATTCACTATTTCTCCTCTGGACGTGTCCAAACCATCGAAGTCTGCTCTCTCTAACTTTGTCTACAAAACATCGAACCTTGGCTGTCCCTCTGATGAGCTCATTTCTAATTTTATCCAACCTGGTCACTACGAGAGTGAACCTCAAACATCTTCATAAGCGGGGATAAAGTGTTATTAAGCGTTTTTGTGGTTGGTTCTACCGAAAAAAGAAAGAAAAATGGGAAAAACTGAAAAAAAACATCTGCTAATAGGTGAGTCCATGGGTGCTGAACCGCCAGTATGCAGGGGTCCACTGTACATTATTGTAATCACTTCATACAATGGTTTGAAAGTAAACACACCCTGCTAAGATTTTAATTTACAGGTGTAAATGAAATGAGACAACAATAAATCATATCCAAACTGTTTAAAAATGTTTTACCTGTAATGTGTACATTTTATTGAAATATAAACAAATATGGGCGGCACGGTGGGCGACTGGTTAGAGCGTCAGCCTCACAGTTCTGAGGACCCGGGTTCAATCCCCGGCCCCACCTGTGTGGAGTTTGCATGTTCTCCCCATGCCTGCGTGGGTTTTCTCCGGGCACTCCGGTTTCCTCCCACATCCCAAAAACATGCATTAATTGGAGACTCTAAATTGCCCGTAGGCATGACTGTGAGTGCGAATGGTCGTTTGTTTCTATGTGCCCTGCGATTGGCTGGCAACCATTTCAGGGTGTACCCCGCCTCCTGCCCGATGACAGCTGGGATAGGCTCCAGCACGCCCGCGACCCTAGTGAGGAGAAGCGGCTCAGAAAATGGATGGATGGATAAACAAATATGTTTGTGCGGTGAAGACTCATCCACACTGTTTATATACAAAATGCTTCAATGAAAGCTTTAGTTTTTTACTCAATGCTCACGTCCTCCACCTACTCACGGCTCAAAACTCATAATCCTAGATAATCGGTTCAAGGCCAGGCAGGGTATGTGGGGAGATGTCTTGTGCTTTTCATGTCTTTTAGATGCCCACCCTTTTGGACAATAGGGAGTTCTTTCTGTTAGAATTATTTACAGGAACTGCTTGTCGCGAAGACAGACCTCGTGTGAGAGGTGAAGGTAGAGAAGAGGAACTGAGGAGCAAGGCCCGCTGAATGCACATCCAGCAAGATCAGTAAATGTTATCAAGAAGTAACGAGGAGTTTAGATGCACTCATGCGGGCGGCCAAGCTGGATAGCAGGGCGGTCTATACAAAATGCATGCCGTCGAGGTTGTATCTGTATTTACTCTTGAATCCTTGTTTCTACTGTAATAAATCTTATGACGGTGAATTGGAAACCAAATCAAAGAAACCAAAGTTTTTGAACCAAAAAAAAACACGAATCAGCCAATCAACAATTTTTGCCGACAAGGGGTCAAAAAAAAATATTAGAGTATAAGCTATTTTCGTTGGTGTGTAGTCACTCAAATAATACTTTGTTGATTTACCTGTTAATTTCAAATGTACTGAAATTGTTTTGTTTAAATGTTCGGCACTTGAGGGCTGCACAACTCGTCTTATCGAGTTTATGATGTCACAAGGCTTTACTGATGCACACCCTTTTGGACAATTGGGAGTTCTTTCTGGGGGCATTCTTACTTGTTGGTCGTGAAGGAAATAAATTAAAAATTAAAATGCAAAAGCTGACCTCAGATTTTTGTGAATTGATTAAAATTGCGTTGTTTTTTTTTCTCGTTTCGGGTAAGGGGTATTGAGTCTTATGAAGGATATTTTAAGGGGTTCATTTGGAAGGAAGCAAATCTTAACTTTTATTGAAAAAGTCTTCAATGTCCTTTAAATGCAAAACGACCAAAACAACAAAATGTGCTGAGGTTGGGCTATAGAGGCATTGACAGCAGGGGGTCCAAGCTTCTTCCGGCAAGGGCCACATACAGAAGAATTGAAAGATAATGGCCTCTTTGAAAATTTTCATGTTTATTTAATTCAGTAAACATACTATGGCGTGTTGCTCTGTCATGTGGGCACAGGTAAAATATCAATAAAATGCATGAAAATCTCACATGGTTTGATTATAATAATAAGAATAACAATAGCTTTATTCGTAAAGCACCTTTAAAAACATATTGTCAGAGTTTTTTGTAATGGAGTTTGGCCAGAAAGTTACAGGACATATATAAATAATAAACATAAATAATAAATAAATATCGGGCCTGGCCGGGCACAGCCCGAAAGGGTAACGTGGGTCCCCCTTCCCATGGGCTCACCAGGTGTGGGAGGGGCCATAGGGTTCGGGTGCAGTGCGAGCTGGGCGGTGGCCGAATGCGGGGACCTTGGCGATCCGATCCCCGGCTACAGAAGCTGGCTCTAGGGACGTGGAATGTCACCTCTCTGGCAGGGAAGGAGCCCGAGCTGGTGTGTGAGGTCGAGAAGTTCCGACGAGATATAGTCGGACCCGCCTCCACGCACAGCTTGGGCTCTGGTACCAGTCCTCTCGAGAGAGGTTGGACTTTCTTCCACTCTGGAGTTGCCCACGGTGAGAGGCGCCGAGCAGGTGTGGGTATACTTATTCTGGTCCACCATCCGGCATCTCAGGAAGCAGTGCACCATCAACACTGTGTATAGTGGGGATTGGGCGCTGCTGACCTCGACTCGGGACGTTGTGAGCCGGTGGGGAGAATACTGAGAAGACCTCCTCAATTCCACTGACACGCCTTCCCATGAGGGAGCAGAGTCTGGGTTCTCTGAGGCGGGCTCTCCTATCTCTGGGGTTGAGGTGGTTAAAAACGTCCTCGGTGGCAAGGCCCCGGGGGTGGATGAGATTCGCCCGGAGTTCCTCAAGGCTCTGGATGTTGCATGGCTGTCCTGGTTGACAAGCCTCTGCAACATCGCGTGGACATCGGGGACAGTGCCTCTGGATTGGCAGACTGGGGTGGTGGTCCCCCTTTTTAAGAAGGGGGACCGGGGGGTGATTGCCAACTACAGGGGGATCACACTCCTAAGAGTCCCCGGTAAGGTCTATTCAGGGGTGCTGGAGAGGAGGGTCCGTCGGGAAGTTGAATCTCAGATTCAGGAGGAATCAGTATTGAAGCTCTGCTTTTTGCTGGTGATGTGGTTCTGTTGGCTTCATCAAGCCGTGACCTCCAACTCTCACTGGAGCAGTTCGCAGCCGAGTGTGAAGCGGCTGGGATGAGAATCAGCACCTCCAAATCTGAGACCATGGTCCTCAGTCGGAAAAGGGTGGCGTGCCCTCTCCAGGTCGGGGATGAAATCCTGCCCCAAGTGGAGGAGTTCAAGTATCTTGGGGTCTTGTTCACGAGTGAGGGAAGAATGGAACGGGAGATTGACAGCCGGATCGGTGCAGCGTCTGCAGTGATGCGGACTTTGTATCGATCCGTTGTGGTAAAGAAGGAGCTAAGCCGAAAGGCGAAGCTCTCGATTTACCGGTCGATCTACGTTCCTACCCTCACCTATGGTCACGAGCTGTGGGTCGTGACTGAACGAACAAGATCCCGGATACAAGCGGCCGAAATGAGTTTCCTCCGCAAGGTGTCCGGGCTCTCCCTTAGAGATAGGGTGAGAAGCTCGGTCATCCAGGAGGATATCAGAGTAGAGCCGCTGCTCCTTCACATCGAGAGGAGCCAGATGAGGTGGCTGGGGTATCTGATTCGGATTTCTCCCGGACGCCTCCCCGGTGAGGTGTTCCGGGCACGTCCTACCGGGAGGAGATCCCGGGGACGACCCAGGACACGCTGGAGAGACTACGTCCTTCGGCTGGCCTGGGAACGCCTCGGGATCCCCCCGGAAGAGCTGGATGAAGTGACTAGGGAGAGAGAAGTCTGGGCGTCCCTGCTAAAGCTACTGCCCCCACGGCCCGACCTCGGATAAGCGGTAGAAAATGGATGGATGAAAAAATAAATAACATATACATAAGTAATAAAGTTAAAAAAACAAGATACAGTACAAAGCAACAAAAAAACACTGGGAACAACTAGGGATGTTACGCTCGAGCCTGCCTGCTCAAGTCCAACTCGATCAAATGCAGCAGAGGTGTAGCAAACCAGTGATTTGATACTTTGTTCAGACGTGCCGAAAATCACCTGACCACTGAAAACGAGGCCTCGTACGTCACAGCAGTGTCACGCAGATTCTCGCTTGCGTCTGTGTCTGGCTCATACAGAACACCTTAAAAAGTGTCAGACTCACTCGCCAAATGGGGGGGGGGGGGGGGGGGGGGGGGTGCGGGGGTTGAGAGGAGATTTTGGTAGTGTTCCACAAAATTGTGGTTTCAACAAACAAGCCAGAGATAGAGATTAGATAACAAACATTTAATTTCCATAGTTAGTGACGATGCAGATACACACACACATACACGAGCCTACATTATTAGCTTACTTAGTGAGTGAGTTACTGACGAGTCTACACTACAGTACAATATGGATCTGCTACCACCCAAAAGAGCACGATCCTATGCATGGGAGCACTTTGACGTATTAAGCTCCATTAAAGTCAAGTCCCTTATGTGTGCTTAGCTTACATACAGCAACAACAGATCTTCAATGTTGCAACATTTGGGTGCAAAACACCCAGACACCACACCACATGCAGAAGCTGCTTCTGCATCTACTCCTGGTGGTACAACAATACGGCAAGGTACGTTACCTGTTAACATGAGTTCGAGTGATGAAAAAGTGCCACTTCCAACAACTGCAGTCATCTTGATGGCGCGATGGTATGTTAGATACAGAGTAAAATTACTAGCCCCTATGTTTTGCGCTAGTATGATTGCTGAGCAACGCTGATCAACTGCTGGCTCACTCGCATTCTTATTGATGGCCTTCCAAACACGTTCACACATTAGCACAGTATTATGATCAATTACATATATTGTCCAATATGTAATACAGACATTAGAGACCACAAAAACATATGCCCTTTAGCCTATTAGACGAGTGGTGCTGACATCTCACAGCCGACGCCTAACTATCGTACCCACTTATGTGGGTTAATTACACATTTATAGTGTCAACATATTTTCCAAATGGATTCGTATATGACAATTGCGCTTTATTTGTCAAACTATTCTAAACAAACAACATTGTCATGAGTGGGGAGTAGCTGGACCCAAGAGCAGGCGGAGACAGATGTAAAATGATGAACAGTTTATTGAGGAAAGGTTATGGAGGTGGTCCTGGATGTGTTGGCAGGCGGCGGCGTGGACAGGTGGCAGGCAGTGGACAGAACAGGTGGCTGGCTTTGTGGCAGGAATGACGTGGGTCAGGAACACAGGGGAGCACTAGGAAAGAGGAGACACAAGGGTTTACAAGGGAAGCGAGGAACAGTATAGCTTACTTGACATAAGGTGGGCCGTGGTACAGCTAGGAGAGGCTGCAATACGTAGGCGAGGATTTCCGGGAACAGGCAGGCTTATATACACCGGTGGTGATGAGGCTGATTGAAGACATGCTGAAAACAGAGAGGGGAGGCGGGAAAGAGAGGACACAAAGTGCCCTCCCGGCTCCAATAATGGAACTGCAGGGCAGTATATGACAAACATATTTTCTTTTGTTGTTGTCCCCGAAAAAACCCTTTTCTGTCTGGGTGCATTTTCAATAAACATCAGAATAATAATAAAAAAATAATAATACAAAATAAGCAGAGGGAGTATTTCAAACTCCCCTGTTGCACAGCGCAACTGTTCCAGCACAAAAGGCATACAGATCCACCATTCTGCATGACCATGCAGCTGAACAGCACAGGTTAAAAAAATAAAAGAAGATAAATGTGACTGTGTTTCTTGCTTTAGTAGTAATGTTATTCCTCCTCAAATATGCAAAATGCCCCTGTCGTTTCTTTAATGCCACACATAGTTCTATAGCGTTTTGTACATTATTTTGCGATGTGATGGTGTTATTTAGAAATGGATTAGGTCACTGAAGGCCCAGTTCTGCAACTCACTGCCTGCCACTGGGATCCAATATAGCAAACAAACGTAAACAAACAAACAAACAGATACACAAGAACAATCCATCATGCAATTTTATTTAGTTTATATTTATGTATGAGAGTTAGAAAAACTGGTACATCAAAGCTTTTTGATAAAAGTGATCAGTGAAATAATTTCTGCATTTGAGTGCGACCTGAGGCCGTTTCCCAATAAACTAAATATACCCCTGCACTGAGCAGATCTCTGCATTCAAACATACTGAGAACCAATCTGTGGTAAGGTGACCATTTTTAAAGCAGTTACTTGAGATCATTACTGTGATGTTCACTCATCATCATCATCCATCCATCCATCTTCTTCCATTGAGCCAGAGTTGGGGCGAGTGGTCAGCAGCTTTAGCAGGGAAGCCCAGACTTCCCTTTGCCCAGCTGCTTTGTCCAGCTTTACCAGGGGGATCCAGAGGCATTCCTAGGCCAGCCAGGAGCACCTCACCAGGGAATCTTCCAGGAGGCACCCGAAAGAGATGGCCGAGCCACCTCATTTGAATCCTCTCAATCCGGATGACTGAGTTTCTCAACTATCTCTAGGGGAGAGGCTAGACACCTAGTGGAGGAAACTAATTATGGCCGGTTCTATCCGACCCACAGCTCATGACCATAAGGTGAGGGAGGAAGGTAGATCGACGGGTAAATTAAACTGGTAATTGTTCAGCTCCAGGTTGTGTTGGCCACAACACAGCTCCAGCCACTCCACTTCTTGTCAATATGCAGTCTCGTCACCGTCTTTGATGAGGCCGATGACTGTTGTGTCATCTGCAAACTTCAGGAGTTTGACAGCTGGGTGCGTTGAGGATCAGTCATTCGCATAGAGTCGCTATTTTTAAACTGTAAACCATTCTACTCGCCACGTGAGTTCGCATCATTCATACTGGCTGGAGTCTACATACCGCCTCATGCTAACGCTCGCCGAACAAGTCAACGAAATTGAAAAAAAACACCCGGACTCACCCCTCATTATTCTCGGGGTGGAAAGCGGGATCTTCGGCAGAAAGAGAAGAGGAAAGCACAGAGCCTAGAACTGAATGTGGGGACTTTGAATGTTGGGACTTTGACAGGAAAATCTCGGGAGTTGGTTGACATGATGATAAGGAGAAAGGTTGATATATTGTGTGTCCAGGAGACCAGGTGGAAAGGCAGTAAGGCTAGAAGTTTAGGGGCAGGGTTTAAATTATTTTACCATGGTGTAGATGGGAAGAGAAATGGAGTCGGGGTTATTTTAAAAAAAGAGTTGGCTAAGAATGTCTTGGAGGTGAAAAGAGTATCAGATCGAGTGATGAGGCTGAAACTTGAAATTGAGGGTGTTATTTGTAATGTGATTAGTGGCTATGCCCCACAGGTAGGATGTGACCTAGAGGTGAAAGAGAAATTCTGGAAGGAGCTAGAAGAAGTAGTTCTGAGCATCCCAGACAGAGAGAGAGTCGTGATTGGTGCAGATTGGAGGGAAAGATGGTGGTAGACTTTGCAACAAGGAATGCAAATGGCTGTAGTGAATACTTTTTTCCAGAAGAGGCATGAAGATAGGGGGACCTACAAGAGCGGAGGTAGAAGCACGCAGGTGGATTACATCTTGTGCAGATGATATAATCTGAAGGAGGTTACCAACTGTAAGGTAGTGGTAGAGGAGAGTGTGGCTGGACAGCATAGAATGGTGGTGTGTAAGATGACTCTGGTGGTGGGGAGGAAGATTAGGAAGACAAAGGCAGAGAAGAGAACCATGTGGTGGAAGCTGAGACAGGACGAGTGTTGTGCAGCTTTTCGGGAAGAGGTGAGACAGGTTCTCGGTGGACGGGAGGAGCTTCCAGAACACTGGACCACGGCAGCCAAGGTGATCAGAGAGGCAGGCAGGAGAGTACTTGGTGTATCTTCTGGTAGGACAGGAGAGAAGGAGACTTGGTGGTGGAACCTCACAGTACAGGAAATCATACAAGGAAAAAGGTTAGCTAAGAAGTGGGACACTGAGAGGACCGAGGAGAGGCGAAAGGAATACATTGAGATGCGACACAGGGCAAAGGCAGAGGTGGAAAAGGCCAAACAAGAGGCATATGATGACATGTATGGCAGGTTGGACACTAAAGAAGGAGAAAAAGATCTATACAGGCTGGCCAGACAGAGGGATAGAGATGGGAAGGATGTGCAGCAGGTTAGGGTGATTAAGGATAGAGATGGAAATATGTTGACTGGTGCCAGCAGTGTGCTAGCTAGATGGAAAGAATACTTTGAGAAGTGTATGAATGAGGAAAATGAGAGAGAAGGGAGAGTAGAAGTGTGGTGGACCAGGAAGTGGCAATGATTAGTAAGGGGGAAGTTAGAAAGGCATTAAAGAGGATGAAAAATGGAAAGGCAGTTGGTCCAGATGACATTCTGATGACATGGAGGTATGGAAGCATCTAGGAGAGGTGGCTGTGGAGTTTTTGACCAGCTTGTTCAATAGAATTCTCGTGCATGAGAAGATGCCTGAGAAATGGAGGAAAAGTGTACTGGTGCCCATTTTTAAGAACAAAGGTGATGTGCAGAGCTGTGGGAACTATAGAGCAATAAAGTTGATGAGCCACACAATGAAGTTATGGGAAAGAGTAGTGGAGGATAGACTCAGGATAGAAGTGAGTATTTGCGAGCAACAGTATGGTTTCATGCCTAGAAAGAGGACCACAGATGCATTATTTGCCTTAAAGATGTTGATGGAAAAGTACAGAGAAGGTCAGAAGGAGCTACATTGTGTCTTTGTAGATCTAGAGAAAGCCTATGACAGAGAACCCAGAGAGGAACTGTGGTACTGCATGCGGACGTCTGGAGTGGCAGAGAAGTATGTTAGAATAATACAGGACATGTACGAGGGCAGCAGAACAGCGGTGAGGTGTGCTGTAGGTGTGACAGACGAATTTAAGGTGGAGGTGGGAATGCATCAGGGATCAGCCCTGAGCCCCTTCCTTTTTGCAGTGGTGATGGATAGGCTGACAGATGAGGTTAGACTGGAATCCCCGTGGACCATGATGTTTGCAGATTACATTGTGATCTGCAGTGAAAGCAGGGAGCAGCTGGAGGAACAGTTAGAAAGATGGAGGCATGCACTGGAAAGAAGAGGAATGAAGATTAGCCGAAGTAAAACAGAGTATATGTGCATGAATGAGAGGGTTGGTGGGGGAAGAGTGAGGCTACAGGGAGAAGAGATAGCAAGGGTGGAGGATTTTAAATACTTGGGGTCAACCATCCAGAGCAATGGTGAGTGTGGTCAGGAAGTGAAGAAATGGGTCCAAGCAGGTTGGAACGCGTGGAGGAAGGTGTCAGGTGTGTTATGTGACAAAAGAGTCTCTGCTAGGATGAAGGGCAAAGTTTATAAAACAGTGGTGAGGCCAGACATGATGTACGGATTCGAGACAGTGGCACTGAAGAGACAACAGGAAGCAGAGTTGGAGCCGAAAGGAAAAGAAGATGAACAAGGCCCCAAGATACTTTTAACTCTTTCACTTGGGGCATTATCTAATCCCCAACCTGGAGATGGCACTCCACCCTTTTCCAACTGAGTACCATGGTCTCAAATTTGGAGGTGCTGATTCTCATCCCAACTGCTTCACACTATGCCGTGAACCGCTCCAGTGAGAGTTGGAGATTACGGCTTGATAAAGCCGACAGAATGATGATTGATGTAGTCATAATCTGCAAAAAGTAGAGATTCAATACTGAGGCCACCACTGAACAAAATCAACAACAAAACAAACAAACAACAGTAAAAAAAAGGGCAGCCTTGGCAGTGTTCAACCCTCATGGGAAACCAATCCGACTGAACTGGCAGTAATGTTCATGAATCAAACCTTGACAAAGAGCAGAAAGTGGAGGAAAACATTTTGGTTTCTGGAACTAAATTATGTTTCTTTACCGAGGCAGTATGACATTTTGTTACTATTTCAGTTGTATGTAGTATATTTTCAAATTTGCATATATATATATATATATATATATATATATATACACATATATATATATACACATACATACATACATATATATATAAAAAGAAGGTTTTGGAGTGGCCTAGTCAAAGTCCGGACTTGAATCCAGTTGAAATGCTGTGGCATGACCTTAAAAAGGCCGTTCATGCTTGAACATGCAACATCGCGTGGACATCGGGGACAGTGCCTCTGGATTGGCAGTCTGGGGTGGTGGTCCCCCTTTTTAAGAAAGGGGACCGGAGGGTGTGTTTCAACTACAGGGGGATCACACTCCCCAGCATCCCTGGTAAGGTCTATTCAGGGGTACTGGAGAGGAGGGTCCGTTGGGAAGTCGAATCTCAGATTCAGGAGGAGCAGTGTGGTTTTCGTCCTGGCCGTGGAACAGTGGACCAGCTCTACACCCTCGGGAGGGTCCTCGAGGTTGCATGGGAGTTCGCCCAACCAGTCTACATGTGTTTTGTGGACTTGGAGAAGGCGTTCGACCGTGTCCCTTGGGGAGTCCTGTGGGCTTCGGGAGTATGGGGTCCTGAACCCCCTGATATGGGCTGTTCGGTCCCTGTACGATCGGAGTGTTTGGTCCGCATTGCTGGCAGTAAGTCGGACTCGTTTCCGGTGAGGGTTGCCAAGGCTGCCCTTTGTACATTCGATTCTGTTCATAACTTTTATGGACAGAATTTCTAGGCGCAGCCGAGGTGTAGATGGGGTCCGGTTGGTGGCCTCAGTATCATATCTTTGCAGATGATGCAATAAGAGATTTTTGCAGATGATGTGGTTCTGTTTGCTTCATCAAGCCGTGATCTCCAACTCTCACTGGAGAGGTTCGCAGCCGAGTGTGAAGCGGCTGGGATAAGAATCAGCACCTCCAAATCTGAGACCATGGCCCTCAGTCAGAAAAGGGTGGCGTACCCTCTCCAGGTGTGGGATGAGATCCTGTCCCAAGTGTAGGAGTTCAAGTATCTTGGGGTCTTGTTCACGAGTGAGGGAAGACTGGAACGAATTCTTCTTCTTTTCCTTTCGGCTTGTCCCATTAGGGGTCGCCACAGCGCGTCATCCTTTTCCATGTAAGCCTATCTCCTGCATCCTCCTCTCGAACACCAACTGCGATCATGTCTTCCCTCACGACATCCATCAACCTTGTCTTTGGTCTTCCTCTAGCTCTCTTGCCTGGCAGCTTCATCCTCATCATCCTTCTACCAATATACTCACAATTTCTCCTCTGGACGTGTCCAAACCATCAAAGTCTGCTCTCTCTAACTGTCTCCAAAACATCGAACCTTGGCTGTCCCTCTGATGAGCTCATTTCTAATTTTATCCAAACTGGTCACTCCGAGAGTGAACTTCAACATTTTCATTTCCGCCACCTCCAGCTCTGCTTCCTGTTGTCTCTTCAGTGCCACTGTCTCTAATCCGTACATCATGGCTGGCCTCACCACTGTTTTATAAACTTCGCCCTTCATCCTAGCAGAGACTCTTCTGTCACATAACACACCTGACACCTTCCTCCACCCGTTCCAACCTGGCGCTTTAATACTTCTCTACTGAAAGATCCAGAGTTCGATATATTTGTAAGGAAGGAATGGGAACATTTTCTAGATATGAATGATTCCACAACTATATCTCCATCCTATATATCACGCAGCCATAAGTATTCAGACCCTTTGCTGTGACACTCATATATTTAGCTCGGGTGGTGTCCATTTCTTCTGATCATCCTTGAGATGGTTCTACACCTTCATTGAAGTCCAACTGTGTTTGATTATACTGATTGCACTTGATTAGGAAAGCCACGTGATATTTCAGTTTTTCTCTTTTCATAAATCTGCAAAAAATTCAACAATTCAGTTTTTTTTCCTCTCCATATGGGGTGCTGTGTCTACATTAATGAGGAAAAAAATTAACTTATGCCTGGAATATAGAAAAGAGTGAAAACTTCAAGGGGGTCTGAATACCTTTCGTACCCTCTGTACACTAATTTCGAGTACATCCATCCATCCATTTTCTGAGCCGCTTCTCCTCACTAGGGTCGCGGGCGTGCTGGAGCCTATCCCAGCTGTCATCGGGCAGGAGGCGGGGTACACCCTGAACTGGTTGCCAGCCAATTGCAGGGCACATAGGAACAAATAACCATTCGCACTCACAGTCATGCCTACGGGCAATTTAGAGTCTCCAATTCATGCATGTTTTTTGGGATGTGGGAGGAAACCGGAGTGCCCGGAGAAAACCCATGCAGGCACGGGGAGAACATGCAAACTCCACACAGGCGGGGCCGGGGATTGAACCCAGGTCCTCAGAACTGTGAGGCTGACGCTCTAACCAGTCGCCCACCGTGCCACAATTTCGAGTACAATAATCAGGAAAATTTCTCGCAAACCAACTTCAATGTAACAAAGAAAAAACACTAATTACATCTGTCCAAGATTCAAATTGCAAATTTACTCAATCACCACAGGATATTAATGATATATTTGACAACTACTACAGTAGTTGATATTCATCCCATAAAAAGCCGAAAAAAACCGACATTGAAACTTTTTTCAATAACCTAATGAACTTCAGAAAGTGGCGGCACGGTGGCCGACTGGTTAGAGCGTCAGCCTCACAGTTCTGAGGTGCAGGTTTCAATCCCCGTCCCCACCTGTGTGGAGTTTGCATGTTCTCCCCGTGCCTGCGTGGGTTTTCTCCGGGCACTCCGGTTTCCTCCCACATCCCAAAAACATGCATGAATTGGAGACTCTAAATTGCCCGTAGGTGTGAATGGTTGTTTGTTCCTATGTGCCCTGCGATTGGCTGGCAACCAGTTCAGGGTGTACCCCGCCTCCTGCCCGATGACAGCTGGGATAGGCTCCAGCACGCCCGCGACCCTAGTGAGGAGAAGCGGCTCAGAAAATGGATGGATGGAACTTCAGAAAGTAAAGAGTTTTTAGATGCCCCATTAACCCTCGCAGAGTTACATAAGGCTTAAAACTATATGCCAACAGGAAGAGATTCAGGCAATGATGGGTTTTCCACTGAGTTCTGTAAACATTTCTGGTGTTTACTCGAACCAGTTTTTCAGGATCGTGATAGAGATAAAAGATAAGGGCCTGTTTGAAGCCATATGAATACAACTGCAATAAAATTACTACTGAAACCAGGGAAAGACCCTACTCTTACAGCAACCGACCGCTGTTACTGATTAATACGGACATCAAAATCATATATAAGGCTTTAGCCAACAGACTAGAACAATTTCTCCTGCCGTTAATACATTATGACCAAACAGGTTTCACTAAATGACGGAGCTCCACCAACAATGTCAGGCCACTGATAAACCTAATAAGTATGTCTCAGCCTAATAACCAAAAAACTTTTGTCTTGTCACCAGATGCAGAAAAAGCTTTTGACAAAGTTAACTGGTCTTCTCTTTTTGATGTACTTTACAGATTTGGATTTCTGACTCATATATTCACTGGATCGCAATGTTATCCAACTCACCCAAAGCAACTGTCACCACAAATGGGGTCACATCACAAAGTTTCACTTTACAAAGAGGAACTAGACAAAGATGCCCTCTTTCGCCCCTGCTATTCGCACTATTTATCGAAACACTGGCAATAGCAATACGGCAGAACTTTAATATTAAAGGTATCAATACTCCTATGTCAGAACACAAAATTAATCTTTACGCAGATGATATCCTTCTTTATTTACAAGAACCCAAGGCATCACTTGAAACAGTTTTTAACCTCATTAAGACATTTTCGCAATAATCAGAATATGCTATTGTAGCGTTTATTGGGGGACATCAAATTTGAGCTTAATTTAGAAAAAAACGATGAGTTGGAAGCGGCGCCTGCGTCACTTCCGGGTTATCGTATTTTTAAATTACATCGTTATAAATCAAAATCTTTGATAGATATGAGGGGCACCACGTCATATTTTTACAAGTTTAACTTGAGGCGAAATGACAACAAACCTTTATAATCAGTCTCTTTAATGGAAGGTGGCTACCTTTTAGGATTTTAGAGTTCTAGACTTTCTAGAGCTTTCGTCCGGAACCCAATCACACATATAATCAATGCAAGTGGTGAATTTTATAGAAAATATAAAACTAAAAAGGGCTTTCTGCAGGATAAAACACAGACAAACACAAAACAAACAAGATATCTACGAACATTGGCAAAGGAAGGGATTTGTGATGTGAGATGAGCAGAATGGGCGTGTAGTGAATGCATATACTTGAGGACTCCTGATCTCGTTAATATAAACCCAAATATGCACTAATCCATACTTTTAGTAGACCGCAATGTGGGACTTACTTGTCTGGAACACGTTTGAAGAAGGCGAGTCAGGCTCCAGAGTGTTCGGCCGGCCCGGTCCGCACCGGTAACAACGGATTCGACGGGAGGGAGTAATGGAAAAACAGGAGCAGCAGGAGGCCAACGAGTTCTCAGGCAGGACGTCTCAGATGACGTTCGGAGCGGGGGCACTGCATCCGCTTCCGTTCTCTCAGACTGAGTTCGGCCCCCAAGCAGGGTGGCTCGAAGCGCTTGCAGGAAGCGGCAGCCGGGGATCGTCCGATGTGACCTTCCACCTCGGGTGAGGTGGGCGTCCTGCCTGACGCGGTCGTCGGCAAGTTGGTCGGAGTGACCAAAAAGACCTCTGCACCAAGACTCAAAAAAACTGCTCAACTTCGCCCAGCTCCGGCCCCTTTTATGGCCAGAGCGGGTCAAACAGGGGGGGTTTACCCCCCCTTCCCTCCTCCTTTTCTATCACCTTCGCGAACACCGAGGGGCTGGACTGCCTTTTGGCGTTATTTTTCCATTCTAGGATTATTTTGTGGTTTAAAACCAGTGGAATAAAATATAAATTATTGGGTTTAAGATAACGAGACCATTTTCCTCACCCTGCATTGGTTCACGCTCATCCTCTTTCATACCTGTAATGAATGTTTCAAATGTTATGTGGTGGGGAGAACATCACTATTTTCATGTGACATTTGTGGCATGGGGTGAGACATTCCATCTGGTTCAGTTTACAACAGATTTGACGTTAGACATTCAAGTTTGCAGCAATACAGTCATTAGTGGCGTTCATGTAAAGTTATTAAAATATTGACTCCCAGTCGTTCCGTCACCCGTGGGTGTCGCTGTTGCCTGTTCCAACTCCCAAGTGGCAGCTCTCAGCAGGCTGCCGGTCCAATCCTTCGACTGGCAGGGAGTTAATTAACTTAGTGTTCGGGGGCGAACCCAGCATCCGTGGGTCTCCCCTTTGAAGTCTCAGGCAGACGTGATTCACTTAGCGTCGGCAGGGCAAAGCAAATGTCTGTGTCTTGTTGAAGATAGTTTATTGTGTTAATCCATTTAGAGTCTGCGTGTGACTCTGGAGTTACAGTCTACCTCGGTGGGGAGCGGCGGTAGTGCGAGGCTGGGTGCCGGGTGGTATCTTTCACGTGGCATGTCCTCTACATATCCGCGGCTCGATGGCGGATGAAGGCGACGTCTCGTTGAAAGATGGCACAGGTTGGCAGGAACACACACAACAAGGCAGTTACCAAAGTACAACCTTAGTGCATATCACCCCCCTTATGGCGACAACAGTTGTTCATGGCAACTTCCAAAATAAGGTCAGCCTATATGTGTATATGGGTCAGGATTGATGTGTGGATGGATGTGTGTAGGTGTGGCTATTGGGATAGCAGGGAGATTAGAAATACGGGGCATTGGGCGTTGCTAAAACTAAGGGCGAGCATTACCTAGGTGTAGACTTCTCAGTAAAAATCACACAAAAAAACAAACCAACAAGGAGAACTCAATGTGGCTCTATGGGGGAGAAAGAAAGAGAAAGAAAAGGTAACTAGCTCCAACTTGGCACGTAGGGGGCACAGCGGTCAGGAGTAGAACCCGACAAATCAATCAAGCAGCGGGAAGGTGCCAAGTAGAGGTTCTAATTTTGGGGAGAGCGGAATCCCAGTAGCAGCAAGTTGGGACAGGACGTGGTCGATTTCCGCCAGATGGGCATCCAGCGAGGAGCTCCTCATCATGATGTCATCGACGTAGATGAGGTTGCCACCTTGCTGCAGCGTCGGGACAGGCCTTGTTGAGGAAAATGTTGAATTCTGCAGGTGAGTTTGCGTAGCCAATGGACACCTGGTGAATGTGTTGTTGACAAAAGTGAAAGCCAAATGGTGTTGATCCGTGGGATCCACCGGAATGGTCCAAAAGCCAGATGCTACGTCGATAGTGGTGAAAATGTTCACGCACTTTAGAAAGTTCTTGTTCAAGCAGAGGCAGTGTGACAAGATAATTTGAGTGTTTAATTTTTTATAGTCGATGGTGGGTCGCCATTTACCGTTCGGTTTTAGAACTGACAGAGAGGTGCCGAGTAGGTGCTATTGCAAAGCCAAATGATGCCATTATCTAGCATAGCGTCGATTTTTTTCTTGTACCGGCTTATAGGAGGTGAGTGGAATTTTATACTGTCGCACGAAGGTGGGCGGCGCATTTGGAGGGGTCGGAATGCGGACTATGTGCAAGTCGGTCAGGCCGCAGTCGAGTGAGTTTTTAGCGAATGACACGGCGTGTTTGGTTAGCACTTCCCGCAAATGCTGTCGTCGCAGCTGGGATTGTACTGAGCGCATGGAGCACCAGGTGTTGGTCTCTAGCCAGGTCCACTCTGATGATGTAATCACCCTCAGTAGGTCCCACTGAAATAAGAGCAATGTGTCGCGAAGTAACAGTGAGCTGTAGTCCACCAGAGCTAGGCAATGGGAAGAGGTCTAGTGGAAGGTGACCAATCACAGGGACCGTGAGATTGAAGTCGTGGAAGTCGGAGCAGATCAAGAGGCCAAGCCTAGTGGATCTGGGGATGTGAATGTCTTTCCGTGTGTGCTTGTGAATCAGCAGCACGGTTGTTTGGGAAGGGTCTAGGAGGGGCGTGGCATGCAGCGACAAACCCAGGTCATTAAACTCCGTCAGCGCGCGCGACCAGTCAAATAGGGAAGTCGATAGTTGACGCTTTTAATAAAACTTCGTCTTGGCTCAAAACTTCGCAAGCGTCGGGGATTGTTTGTTCCGACTTAAAGTTTAACGGTTGGACAACGCGGTTGGCGGCGCCGCCATTAGTGTGTGACCACAAAACATTGTTAATAGTGTCAATTTGAACGGCCAGTCGGACAAGTACATCTGCGCAAACATAAGCTTTATGCGGCAAATTGGGGACTACTAGGAAGTAGTGAGTTAACGAGCGATGGTTCCATTACAGGTTTAGGGCGCATACGTCCACTGCAGTGACAGCAGATGGTGGCACGGTGTTAACGGGAAAGCGAAATGTTTTCAGCGTTAACTGAAAGTCAGGATGCTTAAGTCGTAGGTTGTCAAACAGTGCCTGAGAGATTGCCGATTTGTCAGCCCACAAGGCCAGGATGACGTCATCTGTTGGGCAGTCATGCAAATTAATTCCACCAGCAATATTGGGGCCTACCGCTCTTCGTGCGATGGTTGGACAAGATGGCAGAGAAACGTGTCAATCAGAATCAGAATCATCTTTATTTGCCAAGTAAGTCCAAAAAACACACAAGGAATTTGTCTCCGGTAATTGGAGCCGCTCTAGTACGACAACAGACAGTCAATTGACAGAGAACACTTTTGAGACATAAAGACATTGAGAAAAACAGTCACTGAGCAATAAAGGGTTGCTAGTTATCTGGTAATGCCGGTAAAACAATGTTTTACAATTGTGCAAAAAGATGCAGAGTCCTCTAGCACTTAAGAGTACTTTGAATGACTAATATTACAATAGTTCGGTGCAATGACCATTGTGCAAAGGGCGCCGAGACTTCAAGCGAGTAGTACGAGAGTCTGGGACAATGTTGATTGTGCAAATGTTGCAGATACTCAGTCAGTGTGCAAATGGAGCAAATGCTACTCTGGAATGAGTGGCCAGTATTGGTCAACAACAGATATGCAAACAGTGCAGCGTGGTGAGACTACTACAGTGAGTGCACAAGTAATATATAATTGGCCCGACAGAAATGTGACAACAAACTCAAGACAAAAAGACAAAAAATTGCCAGCATGCTGCAATGGAATTGTAGGTTAGGTGTTTAAGAAGTTGATTGCAAGAGGGAAGAAGCTGTTGGAATGTCTGCTAGTTCTAGTTTGCATTGATCGGTAGAGCCTACCTGAGGGAAGGAGCTGGAAGAGCTGGTGTGGAGGGTCCGAGAGGATTTTGCACGCTCTTGTCTTAGTTCTGGCAACGTGCAAGTCCTCAAGGGTGGGTAGGGGGGTACCGAGAATCCTTTCAGCAGTTTTGATTGTCCGTTGCAGTCGGAGTTTGTCCTTTTTTGTAGCAGCACCAAACCAGACTGTGATGGAAGAACACAGTACTGATCCGATGACCGTTGTGTAGAACTACCTCAGCAGCTCCTGTGGCAGGCCATGCTTTCTCAGAAGCCGCAGGAAGTGCATCTTCTGCTGGGCCTTTTTGAGGACGGACTTGGTGTTGATCGCCCACTTCAGGTTCTGAGAGTGTAATTCCCAGGAACTTGAAGGTCTCGACGGTTGACACAAGGCAGCTGGACAGCGTGAGGGGCAGCTGTGGCGAAGGATGCCTCCTGAAGTCCACGATCATCTCTACAGTCTTGAGCGTGTTCAGCTCCAGGTTGTGTCGGCCGCACCACAGCGCCAGCCGCTCCACTTCCTGTCGATATGCAGACTCGTCACCGTCCTTGATGAGGCCGATGACAGTGGTGTCATCTGCAAACTTCAGGAGTTTGACAGCCGGGTGCATTGAGGTGCAGTCGTTCATGTAGAGAGAGAAGAGCAGCGGAGAGAGGACACAACCTTGGGACGCTCCAGTGCTGATGCTGCGTGTGGATGAGGTGGCCTCCCCAGCCTCACCTGCTGTGTCCTGCCCATCAGGAAGCTGCAAATCCACTGGCAGATGGCAGGTGAGACGCTGAGCTGGATAAGCTTGGAGGAAAGGAGTTCAGGGATGATGGTATTGAACGCTGAGCTGAAGTCCACGAACAGGATCCTCCTGTAGGTCCCTGCACTGTCAAGGTGTTCTAGGATGAAGTGACTGCATCATCCGCAGACCTGTTTGCTCGGTAGGCAAACTGCAGGCCTCCCCAGCCTCACCTGCAGGTCCAGCAGGGGGCCTGTGACGCTCTTGAGGTGGTCAAGGTGGTCAAGTTCTCTAAGTCGGTTCAGCCGTGGCGAGGTGGATACAGGGGACTCGGCGGTATCGTCAATGGGGGTGTCGTTACTTGAAGGAGTCCGAGTGGTCCCACCCCAGGCACAGGCCTGAGGACAGTTCCCGAGTTGGTGGTGGTAATGCCTGATCCACCTGCGTCCACAGCTGAAGATTTTTGTAATCGATTAGTGGCTCGATTAGCAGGGTGACGGTTTCAATTGGAGACATGTAGACCGGGTGGACTAATGTCATGGGGACAATTGTCCAGTGGAGCATAGTTACGGTGTTTAGCTCAGTATTAGTCACTGAAAATGCACGGATAGTTAGTGCTACTGGCTTGTAGCAATATCAGAAGTTGATTGAACACAGCATGGGACATGTCTGCTGCGGGGTCAATCAGCGCTTCTTGGACAAGTTCATGCTCAAGCGTAACAGGTAAATTGAACTTTCGGGAGGTAGCTTTCGTGTTTAGTTCACCCGAAAAGCTGTCGGAGAACGTAATTTAGTAGTGTGATGTCACGCGAGTAAGGGGCCTCGCCTAGTCTAGTCGGACGATTAGGAGGGCACGAGAGGGGTTTAGGGATTGGTCGTCACAAAGTGGTCCGCTAAGGTTATGGCGAGGTGAGGTCGTCGAAGAGTCCGGCCGGGGTCACGGAGGCACTTGGCAGGTCATTAGGGGACCAATGGAGGTTACCTGGTTGACCTATTGTGTCCTCTGTGGTCCTGTTCGACTCAGTCAGGCCTAGTCATAATGATGGGTTCCGCTTTTTTTCTTTGGACAGGCTGCGGAGCACCTCAAGTAATTCTTCTGCCACGGCACTAAATTCCCTTTGGGATCTGTTGATTCGGGAGCCCTTTTCCTGGTTTAGGGTCTCGGTTGGACGAGTCAGATTTAGGCTGGTCGTTACGTGTACCCTGTTTTGACATGTAAGTTTGGCGCGAATTAGAGCTGCAGTCATTCCATTATTTTGATTTGTCGTTGAATTGGCGTTGTTGGTTACGAGGACCATTGTTGTACGCGGGCCGAGATTGGTTATATGGGTAAAACGACTTCTTTAGATTTTCGGGTTTAACATCGCCAGAACCTGGTGTGTCAGTCACACGCGTGTTGCGTGTTGCGCCCTCTAATTCCATCTGTGGTGGTGCGTTTGTAAAGAAGACACCTGAGTCTTGTTCTTTAGAGGTAGGGTGTTTTTGTTTAGCAAAACGCTTGGCGGTCAGTTCACGCAGTTGGGCACTGGACAGTGTGCGCGGGCACGGTGCTACGCCCAGCTGGTGACTGGTGTTAGGATGTAGGTTTTCGACAAACAATGTTTTGAAATTTTTGTCCTCCTCCATATTTCATTCGGCTCATTTAAATTTCCAAAGTACGCTTTACGCAACCGGCAGTAATAAGCTTGGGGTGTCTCAAGTCTCCCCTGTTTAACTGTGAGGGCCGCAGGTAAGCCGGTTGCGGCCTGTGGGTCATCAAATTCTTGAGACAATGCTTGGCAGAGGGCCGGGTAATCAGCCAGCACATGAGCCGGTTGTCGTTGAATTAAGCTGCTGACTTCTCGGCTAGATATAACTTTGATAAGGTACAGTCTGTCCTCCGTAGTAGCAGAAGGGAATCGTTTAAGGTGGAATTTGAGGTCTCCAAGGTGCCCGGCTGTTTCGTGTGACCCGTTTGGCTTAGGTTCAAACCTCGGAATGTTGTGCGCCACTTTGTCTAAGTCTCTTCGAGTCAAACCTGGAGCAGCGCTGGGTGGAGGGAGAGTCAGGGGAGCAGAGCTGGGTGGAGGGAGAGTCAAGGGTGAGTTGAAAAGGTGAGCTGCGACTGGTGGGGCTGCCACCCGTGAGGTGGCCGCACGGCGCCACCTGAAGGTGGGTTCCGGCCCAAAGGTTGGAGATGTTTTGTAGGGCTCTGTGACACTTCTGGCGAGGAAGGGCCCCACGCTGTCTGTAGCAGGTGCCGGAAAACTGGGAGGAGTCAGAGAGTCAATGGACAGCTGTTGAGCTAATTGTAGCTCACGCCTGACATGGGTTAACTCACGTTCTTGGTCCTGGAGCTGTTGCTGGAGGTGGGACAGCTCCGTCTCCCTGATTACCATCTGTGTTATGAGCCCGTACGACTGTTCCATCTCTTTGGAGCGTTCCGCTTTGAGTGTGTCGGTGCGTTCGGTGAGCCGCTGAATGTCACCGGAAGCTTGCCACAGCAGAATAGTTGCTCGCTGATGTTCGGCCTGTAATTCAAGCACTTGGTCATTAGACGGTCGGTCGGCTAATTCTACCAATTTAGCTTTTAATTGGGCACTCTCGGCACAACCGTCTTTGCGTAGTTGGTTATACTGACCTCCGGTAGTTAATTCGCTCGATGTCGGGGCTTGGTTTGGTTTATCATCATCATAGTTTAATCTGCCGCTGTCTTTGGACGGCAACAGTGCAGCCTCAGCTGCAGCAGTGAGGTCGGCTATCCGAGCCTCTGCATCATTGTATTGCATTTCAACGTCAAGAAGACGGGCTTCAGCCAAGTTTCAGCGCGCGGTAGTCTCTTTTAATTGTGCAATTAACTGGACTTATTTATGCTGTTCAGCTTCCAGTCTGCGTTTCACCGGAGTGTCCTCGCGGTCGCTGCATTTGAGTTGGGCTGCCAAGTTCAGCACTATCCTGCCAAGAGTTCGTGCGAGATTTTTATCTTTTAAGGTTTTGTGTTCGGCGTCACTCATAAGTTGTGCAATGTTATCATTGAGGACGTCGAGGCCATCATTTTTGACGGACTCTGCATAGCCCGGGACAAGGTCCCTCGTTAAATTGCTGACGAGCTCTTCCAGTGTGTCAAGATTGTCGTATTGTCGAAGGGCACTTGGTAGAGTGGAGGAATCAACTTGTTGACTAAATTTGAAACTAATTTAACCAATTAATGTATTTAGTTTGGGTAAATACATTATTATTAGTTATAATTTAGTTAAGCAACTTGATTTGACGCGGCACGGTGGCCGACTGGTTAGAGCGTCAGCCTCACAGTTCTGAGGTGCAGGGTTCAATCCCCGTCACCGCCTGTGTGGAGTTTGCATGTTCTCCCCGTGCCTGCGTGGGTTTTCTCCGGGCACTCCGGTTTCCTCCCACATCCCAAAAACATGCATTAATTGGAGACGCTAAATTGCCCCTAGGCATGACTGTGAGTGTGAATGGTTGTTTGTTTCTATGTGCCCTGCGATTGGCTGGCAACCAGTTCAGGGTGTACCCCGCCTCCTGCCCGATGACAGCTGGGATAGGCTCCAGCACGCCCGCGACCCTAGTGAGGAGAAGCGGCTCAGAAAATGGATGGATGGATGGAACTTGATTTGACGGTGTGTGATGGCTATCACTGCAAGTCAAATCAATTGGTGAAGCGATTTAGGCCTTGAGCTGATTCGCAAAAGTGTGATTTATGATTAGAGTTGTGAATTAATTGATTGCTTGAATGGCTAGTACTGGTGTGGCTTTTAGGCCAAGTGAAGAGGCATCAAAAACAAGAAGTGATTTAAAAAAAAAAAAAAAACATTCCCCAAAAAACATTTTTTTTTTCAAAAAATATTTCCCCCTAGAGAATTAAATTAAATTATTTTTTTTAAATATCAAAGAAATAATTTAAATAATAATAATAATAATAAATTAATAATGAAAATAAATTAAAATAAAAAAATAAATAAAATATAATTCCAAATGAAAAGTTAAAAAAAAAAAATTCTGAAAAATTAAAATCAAATCAAGTTTTCTTTTTTCATCCATCCATTTTCTGAGCCGCTTCTCCTCACTAGGGTCGCGGGCGTGCTGGAGCCTATCCCAGCTATCATCGGGCAGGAGGCGGGGTACACCCTGAACTGGTTGCCAGCCAATCGCAGGGCATATACAAACAAACAACCATTCGCACTCACATGCACACCTACGGGCAATTTAGAGTTGTCAATTAACCTACCATGCATGTTTTTGGGATGTGGGAGGAAACCGGAGTGCCCGGAGAAAACCCACGCAGGCACGGGGAGAACATGCAAACTCCACACAGGCGGGGCCGGGGATTGAACCCGGGTCCTCAGAACTGTGAGGGAGACTCTCTAACCAATCACTCCAATGCCTCCAAGTTTTCCTTTTTCTTTTTCAAAAAAAAGAAAAAAGAAAACTAGAGTGATTAAAACAGCCAAGCAATCAATTAATTAACTCCACTTTGTAAAAGAAATCCGTTAATTAACTGTGGTTACTGCAATGGGTTGTCAGTTTAATTCGACAGAAGGTTTTGTACACGTTTACTGGCGGAAGGTGGCGGTGTTGCTGTCTAGCGAAGGCTTTAAATTTAAAACACTCTTTCTAAATATCATGAATTCAAGGCAAGCTCTCGGGGTTGTTCGGTTGCCTCGGCAACAGGTGACGCCAGCCTGCGCGATGGGCGCAGCGCACAATCGGAAGCCTATCAGCACACAAAAAGCACACGCCTGTGCTTATTATGAAAGCCCACATTTATTGTTTCGAAAGCAACGACCCAAGATAAACAGAATGCCTTAGCACGCTAACTAGCGGCTTGAGCCAGAGCTCGTCAGAGCAAGTTTCCAGTCACGCAACCGAAAGTTGCGTGATGGGATGAACGTCCACGAGGGGCACTTGAGGACAACCCGGAGCTTATGCTACGGATCACGCCACGAAGGAAGAAACCAAGGTGGCATCGTCACAATGACGTCATGTCTCTCCACGAAAAAAGACGAATTACGAAGCCTTGAGTCTATACATGACCAAAAGGTGTTCAGTGAGAGGCTTGTGATTTTAACACAAAATGACGACCGTCGTGGGTACAACGTGTGTGTTTTTTCTTTTTTTTTCCACACACAAAGAGCTAGCACTCTAGCTCAGAGTTCGACGTGTAACGGGATTCTCGGTATAGAACACGGTCTCGTGACCAGGGACTTCCCAAATCTCCTATTTACACAGCGAAACTCAGAATAAAATTCCCAACACCACAACGGGCATATAGCTAGTCTGGTTAGCAACTACAGAGCATAGCGGGAAGAAGACGAGGACCGTGCGAACGCTCAGGATTCGTGACCCGTTCGCGATCCTCGAAGGACTTTTCAACATAACTTTACATAGGAAATCTCTCCGCAGTTCAAAGCATGCAGCGCATAAAATGGATATTCAAATAAAATTTGCAATGCAACAACGCTAGTTTCACTAGGGCAAAACCTTAGTTTCTCTTGTTACTAAGTGCTCGGACTTCTGGTCGCTATGGTAACGGAGTGTGCTCACACATAGACAACATAGCCGCAATCTAGATAGCAGGAGACGTGCTTACCCATGACCCTGACAAGATGGCGGCTGCCGTCTTGGTTCATTTTTTGGATTTTAATTGGATGTCTCCAATTACCGGAGACAAATTCTTTGTTTTTTGGACATACTTGGCAAATAAAGATGATCCTGATTCTGATTCTGATTATTGCAAAATGTCGTGGGTTATGTGTTTTTGGGTTCAGAATAAAACGTAGTATCTCCTCACTCGGGTTGCACCACTCTGTAGCGTTTATTGGGGGACATCAAATTTGAGCTTAATTTAGAAGAAAACGATGAGTTGGAAGTCATAGTTTAACTTGAGGCGAAATGATGACAAACCTTTATAATCAGTCTCTTAACAGAATGTTAAGAGACATTAACATTAGGAATTTTGAGTTCTAGACTTTCTAGAGGTTTCGTTTCGAACCCAATCACACATATAATCAATGCAAGTGGTGAATTTTATAGAAAATTTTATAATAGAAAGGGCTTTCTACAGGATAAAACACAGACAAACACAAAACAAACAAGATATCTACGAACATTGGCAAAGGAAGCGATTTGTGACGTGAGATGCGCAGAATGGGTGTGTAGTGAATGCGTATAGCTGAGGACTCCTGTTCTCGTTAATATAAACCCAAATATACACTAATCCGTACTTTTAGTAGACCACAATGTTGTTTTACGTGTCTGGAACACGTTTGAGGCAGGCGAGTCAGGCTCCCGAGTGTTCGGCCGGCCCGGTCCGCACCCGGGAGGAAGGAAAAAAAAGAGGAAAAGCAGGAGGCCAACGAGTTCCCAGGCAGTCCTGTCTCTCGGGTGTCTGTTTGCCAGACGTTCGGAGCAGTTGCGTTGCGTCCGCCTCCGTTCCCTCGGACTGTGCTCGGGCCCCCAAGCAGGGTAGCTCGGAGCGCTTGCAGGGGGCTCTGCAGCCGGGGATCATCCGATGCGTCCTTGGCACCTCGGGTGAGGTGGGTGTCCTGCCTGGCACAGTTGTTGGCGAGTTAGTGGGGGTGAGACCAGAGGAAGACTTCACCACCAAAAGGAGGACACATGGTCTTGTTAATATAAACCCAAATATGCACTAATCCGTACTTTTAGTAGACCGCAATGTTGGACTTACGTGTCTGGAACACGTTTGAAGAAGGCGAGTCAGGCTCCCGAGTGTTCGGCCGGCCCGGTCCGCACCGGTAACAGGTGGATTCGATGGGAGGGAGGAATGGAAAAAAAGGAGCAGCAGGAGGCCAACGGGTTCTCAGGCAGGACGTCTTGGCTGACGTTCGGTGCGGGCGCGCTGCATCCGCTTCCGTTCTCTCAGACTGAGTTCGGGCCCCCAAGCAGGGTGGCTCGAAGCGCTTGCAGGAAGCGGCAGCCGGGGATCGTCCGATGTGACCTTCCACCTCGGGTGAGGTGGGCGTCCGGCCTGGCGCGGTCGTCGGCGAGTTGGTCGGAGTGACCAAAAAGACCACTGCACCAAGACTCCAAAAAACTTCTCAACTTCTCCCAGCTCCGGCCCCTTTTATGGCCAGAGCGGGTCAAACAGGGGGGGTTTACCCCCCCTTCCCTCCTCCTTTTCTATCACCTTCGCGAACACCTAATGTTGAACAACAATCTTGGCTGGAACGAGAACAGATAGACTGTAATAGCACCAAACATTCAGTCCTCCCATTTATCAGTGCAAGTCTGAAACTCCACAATTGTTTTAAGAATCCGATTATTGCTGCCACTTTATCGGCTTGGTGGAAAGTCAAGAAACCACGCAATCTCAGTTAGCAACATATCATTCCTCCCCAATCTGCCACAATCCCGATTTTGAGATTAACAAAATACCCCTTTACTGCAGCACATGGGAACAAAGTGGAACTGATCGCCTACATCACTTATTCAAAAATAATGTATTCAGGTCATGTGAAAGCTTATTCCAAGAATTTCAAATTACAGATGATAACTTTCTTCAATACTATGAAGTTTGAACTACAATCCTAAAAAGACTCTCAACACACGCGAATACTTTAAAATGACCCATTTTTGTTCAGAAAATAGTAGATCTACTTCCACAAAACACAAAACATCTTTCAAAAGTATACAAATTAAGTACTCAAGTACTAATTTAATACACTTACCAGTCGCAAAATGGGAAAAAGACCTCTCAGTGTCTATTGACATTAATGCAGCCCTATGGGGGGCACAAGTCAGTGCAAACTGTAGGCCGGTCCCAAGCCGGGATAATTGCAGAGGGTTGCGTCAGGACGGGCGTCTGGCTTAAAACGTTGCCAAACAAATATGAGCGTTCATCCAAAGAATTCCATACTGAATCGGTCATGGCACGGGTTAACAACGTCGTTGCCGTTGGAAATTCAGCTACTGTGGGTCGAAGTCAAAGAAGAAGAAGAGGTGGAAAGCGGGATCTTCGGCAGAAAGAGAAGAGGAAAGCACAGAGCCTAGAACTGAATGTGGGGACTTTGAATGTTGGGACTTTGACAGGAAAATCTCGGGAGTTGGTTGACATGATGATTAGGAGAAAGGTTGATATATTGTGTGTCCAGGAGACCAGGTGGAAAGGCAGTAAGGCTAGAAGTTTAGAGGCAGGGTTTAAATTATTTTACCATGGTGTAGATGGGAAGAGAAATGGAGTCGGGGTTATTTTAAAAAAAGAGTTGGCTAAGAATGTCTTGGAGGTGAAAAGAGTATCAGATCGAGTGATGAGGCTGAAACTTGAAATTGAGGGTGTTATTTGTAGTGTGATTAGTGGCTATGCCCCACAGGTAGGATGTGACCTGGAGGTGAAAGAGAAATTCTGAAAGGAGCTAGACGAAGTAGTTCTGAGCATCCCAGACAGAGAGAGAGTCGTAATTGGTGCCAATTGTAATGGATATGTTGGTGAAGGTAATAGGGGTGATGAAGAAGTGATGGGTAAGTACGGCATCCAGGATAGGAACTTGGAGGGATGGATGGTGGTAGACTTTACAACAAGGATGCAAATGGCTGTAGTGAACACTTTTTTCCAGAAGAGGCACAAACATAGGGTGACCTACAAGAGCGGAGGTAGAAGCACGCAGGTGCATTACATCTTGTGCAGACGATGTAATCTGAAGGAGGTTACCAACTGTAAGGTAGTGGTAGGTGAGAGTGTGGCTAGACAGCATAGGATGGTGGTGTGTAAGATGACTCTGGTTGTGGGGAGGAAGATTAGGAAGACAAAGGCAGAGAAGAGAACCATGTGGTGGAAGCTGAGACAGGACAAGTGTTGTGCAGCTTTTCGGGAAGAGGTGAGACAGGCTCTCGGTGGACGGGAGGAGCTGCATTGTGATCTGCAGTGAAAGCAGGGAGCAGCTGGAGGAACAGTTAGAAAGATGGAGGCATGCACTGGAAAGAAGAGGAATGAAGATTAGCCGAAGTAAGATATAATATATGTGCATGAATTAGAGGGGTGGTGGGGGAAGAGTGAGGCTACAGGGAGAAGAGATAGCAAGGGTGGAGGACTTTAAATACTTGGGGTCAACCGTCCAGAGCAATGGTGAGTGTGGTCAGGAAGTGAAGAAACGGGTGCAAGCAGGTTGGAACGGGTGGAGGAAGGTGTCAGGTGTGTTATGTGACAGAAGAGTCTCTGCTAGGATGTAGGGCAAAGTTTATAAAACAGTGGTGACGCCAGCCATGATGTACGGATTAGAGACAGTGGCACTGAAGAGACAACAGGAAGCAGAGTTGGAGGTGGCGGAAATGAATATTGCGGTTCGCTCTCGGAGTGACCAGGTTGGATAAAATTAGAAATGAGCTCATCAGAGGGACAGACAAGGTTCGATGTTTTGGAGACAAAGTTAGAGAGAGTAGACTTTGATGGTTTGGACACGTCCAGAGGAGAAATAGTGAGTATATTGGTTGAAGGATGATGAAGATGGAGCTGCCAGGCAAGAGAGCTAGAGGTAGACCAAAGAGAAGGTTGATGGATGTCGTGAGGGAAGACATGATGGCAGTTGGTGTTCGAGAGGAGGATGCAGGAGATAGGCTTACATGGAAAAGGATGACGCACTGTGGGGACCCCTAACGGGACAAGCCGAAAGGAAAAGAAGAAGAAGTGTCCATTGACATTGATTACTGGGCACAAATCTGTAGAAACACATTCTCAGTGACAAAAAACAGTAATTTACAGCTTATCCAGTTCAAAGTACTCCATAGATCACACGTTATGCAATATAG
Source organism: Phyllopteryx taeniolatus (assembly GCF_024500385.1). Lineage (NCBI taxonomy): Eukaryota > Metazoa > Chordata > Actinopteri > Syngnathiformes > Syngnathidae > Phyllopteryx > Phyllopteryx taeniolatus. Next base: position 4,435,468 of record NC_084511.1, read on the forward strand.
TATGCATAAAATTGGCTATTCAAAATTAAGTATATGCACTCATTGTACTGAAAACGCTCCAGACACTTATTGGCATACTCTTTGGCATTGTACACCCGTACAGCGCTTCTGGTCACTCGTTCCGCAGGGCACTGGACTGTGCGCGGGCACGAAGCCACGCCCAACTGGTGGCTGGTGTTTGGCTGTAGTTTTTTTGACAAACAGTGTTTTATAATGTTTGTTCTCTTCCATATTTGGTTCGTTTAAATTTCCAAAGTACGCTTTACTCGGCCGGCAGTAATAAGCTTGCAGTGTCTCGATTCTCCCCTGTTTAACTGTGAGGGCTGCAGATAAGCCGGTTGCGGATCATCAAATTCTTGAGACAATGCTTAGCAGAGTGCCAGGTAATCGGCCAGTACATGAGCTGGTTGTCTTTCAATTAAGCTACAACCCCAATTCCAATGAAGTTGGGATGTTGTGTTAAACATAAATAAAAACAGAATACAATGATTTGCAAATCATGTTCAACTTATATTTAATTGAATACACTACAAAAACAAGATATTTAATGTTCAAACAGATACACTTTATTGTTTTTAGCAAATAATCATTAAATTAGAATTTTATGGCTGCAACACGTTCCAAAAGAGCTGGGACAGGGTCATGTTTACCACTGCATCACCTTTTCTTTTAACAACATTCAATAAACGTTTGGGACACTAATTGTTGAAGCTTTGCAGGTGGAATTCTTTCCCATTCTTGCTTGATGTACAGCTTCAGCTGTTCAACAGTCTGGGGTCTCCGTTGTCATATTTTACGCTTCATAACGCGCCACAAATTTTCAATGGGAGACAGGTCTGGACTGCAGGCAGGCCCAGTCTAGTACCCACACTCTTTTACTATGAAGCTACGCTGTTGTAACACGTGCAGAATGTGGTTTGGCATCGCTTCCCTCTGTGGCGCCGCCTACGCCTCCATGCGCTGAAGACCGCGGACGCTGCTCCGGTGAGTAACTCGGGGAAAAAACTGAGCGGATTTGCGAAAGTTGGTGAAAGAAAGTCCGGAGTAGCCGCCTTGATGGTTAGCAAGTCTCCCCTTGTATAAGTGAGTCGTGTAATGTCTCCAAAGACGAACGAAAAACACAAAAACAATACTAGAGAGCGCGTAACCGAGGCGACCACACTGGTAGGCGCCATCTTGGACCTCACCACATGGAAACAACACTGACATCTATATTCACATATAGACAAACCCATTGAGTAAGAAGCTGTCATGGACACCTGTTACAGCTGAAAAGGAGGGGGGGGGGGGGGGGGGGGGGGGGGGTATGCACTAATGTTGTACTCTGGTAACTGCATTGCTGTGTGTACCTGCCAACCTGTGCCACCTTCCAAGGAGACGTCGCCGAACCCACCATCGAGCCGAACTTTTGCTGACGAGGGGGATATGTAGCAAACATGCACTCTACAAATCGAGGCGCCACAGAGACTCGCACCCACTTGAGAACCCTACTCCTCCACGCTGCCTTGCTGTGAGACGGCGACTCGGACAGTGCCTGGTGTACGTCAAGTGGACCTGAACCTAATTAGCCACTTCCCTTCAAATCTTGATTCCTGTCTTCAAAAGACGCCAAATGGTTGTGGAAGACTATGTGGTTAATATTCCATGTATAATGTATAACTAATATATAATATAATATATATTCCATGCGCGTGAGTTTCCACCCACTGGCGTTGAGAGGAACTGCCAGCGCCAGAACTTGTGGGCGTGCCTTTGATGTTTGCTAATGGAAGATAAAATGTCCGTTTTTATACTTTGAAAACTCTGTAGAAATATTCCAAATGTATGCCTTGGTGTCTATGTCCCCATTTTCACTTTGACAGGTCCTCTGCAAGATTTTTAAAGCTGTTCATGATTTGAAACCAAACAGTATGAAATGTTGTATTGAACAATAAGCAACCCATCTGCCACGACCAAAGTTGAAGCAATGATTCTATGCGTGAGAGTACAAAGTTGGGAGTGTTTGAGATTAATATTATTTTAAAACCCATTTACTCAAATTTGTAGACAAGATTCAGGCTGGTGGGTCTGGTCTTCTCCAAGTTGGCACTCCCTCTTCGTACACCCCGCCCCTGGGGTATTTAACTCTAAACTCACACCTTTCTCAGAGAGTTGAGTTGAGTTGAGGCTTCTTTTTCCTTCTCCTCGTACCTGTGCTGGCAGCTCGCCACCTGGGTGGCCTCCCCCTTCTTTTGTTCACTTTTTGTCCTCGGGTGGCTCTGGATGCCAGCACGTGCGCGAACGCCCACCGCAACCAAACCGGCGGCGTTTTCAATCGAATAAGTCGATGCCGGATGGATCCCGCATGCTTCTGAGGGCCACAGTTCGGTCCGCCACCAGGTCAACCGGCAGGGAAGTTATGAGCGCATCCCAAAGGGGAAAACAACTTTCCTTTCCTATTTCTTTTTATTTTTGGGCATCTGGTTTTTCTTCAACCAAACCTTCTTCATTTCCGCCTGAGGTCCGGAGGAAGACCACCTCAAAGACCAGCTGATCTGCGTTCGTGAGTCGATACTGCAATCCTTACTATGATGTACAACATCAGTGCGTAATAATTGTGGGGAAATTACTAGCTTCATACGAAATCCCAACTTTGACTTCTCTCGCTCTGACTCAATGCATTAAACGCTCACACGCTCATTTATTTTAGCCCAGCGACCACACACGATCTTTTCCATTTTCGTACGCCTTATTTTCTTTCTTTCGTTTACCCTGAGTGTTATTTTCTTTTTGTAGCTTGTACTTGTAGTTGTGTGTTTCATTAAATATACCATAAAATTCCACTCTGGATCATATTTGTGTGTGTTCTGAATTTAAGTAAACCTCTGTAACCTAGGACTCAAAATGTCGCAGAGTGTAGCAACTTCCAGATTATGAGACTGATTAAAAACTTTCGTCGTCATGTCACCAAAAGTTAAACTTGAAAAATTTGACGCGGTGCCCTTTTCGAGACATTAGTTTGATTTTAACAATTAATTCAAAATTACGATAAACTGGAAGTAACGCAAACGTCGCTCCCGGCTTATTACTTTATCCTAAATTAATTACAATTCTTATTTGATATATAATCGCTACATAATCATTAATTTAGAATTTTATGGCTACAACATGTTCCAAAAAAGCTGGGACAGGGTCATGTTTACCACTGTGTTACATCAACCTTTCTTTTAAGAACATTCAATAAACGTTTGGGAACTGAGGACACTAATTGTTGAAGTTTTGTTGGTGGAATTCTTTCCGATGCTTGCTTGATATACAGCTTCAGATGTTCAACATTCCGGCGTCTCCGTTGTCATATTTTACACTTCATAATGCGCCACACATTTCCAATGGAAGACATGTCTGGACTACTCTAGTACCCGCACTCTTTTACTACTACACCTGCAGAATGTGGTTTGGCATCGTCTTGCTGAAATAAGTTGGGGCTTCCATGAAAAAGACGTTTCTTGGATGGCACCATATGTTTGTCCAAATCCTGTATGTACCTTTCAGCATTAATGGTGCCTTCACAGATGTGTAAGTTACCCATACCATTAGCACTAACACAGCCCTATACCATCACAGATGCTGGCTTTTGAACTTTGCGTCCATAAGAGTCTGGATGGTTTTTTTCGTCTTTGGTCCGGAGGACACGACCTCCGCAATTTCCAAAAACAATTTGAAATATGGACTCGTCGGACCAGAGAACACTTTTTCGCTTTGCATCAGTCCATCTTAGATGAGCTCGGGCCCAGAGAAGCCGGCGGCGTTTCTGGGTGTTGTTGATAAATGGCTTTTGCTTTGCATAGAGTTTCAAGTTGCACTTACGGATGTAGGGCTGAACTGTATTTACTGACATTGGTTTTCTGAAGTGTTCCTGAGCTCATGTGGTTATATCCTTTTCACATTGATGTCAGTTGTTGATGCCGCCTGAGGGATCGAAGGTCATGGGCATTCAATGTTGGTTTTCGGCCTTGCCGCTTACATGCAGTGATTTCTCGAAATTCTCTGAACCTTTTGATGATATTATGGACCATAGATGATGAAATCCCTAAATTCCTTGAAATTGTACGTTGAGGAACATTGTCCTTAAACTGTTCGACTATTTTCTCACGCAATTGTTCACAAAGGGAAGCTCGTCTGAAATTTCTCCAGGTACGAATAATAATAATTAAACGCACATAAGAGGTGGTCGTACAAGCGGCAAAGATATTGGAGGTTTTGGCTGGAGGTACAACATATCGTTGGTCTTTGTATTGCACCATAGATATCTTGTCATTGAGGAAGTGAAAGAACTTGACCTCGTACAACCTGGAAAACATGATTTCAAATAACCTATTTGAATCAGTCACAAACTCTGTTCAGATTGTCCCGCTGCCCTAATTTTCCTAGAATGTTGTTCAGGCAGACCTTTGATACCTGGCGTTCACTTTAATTTTGGCGGGGTCTTATTGGATACCTTGATGTGTTTGGTAGTCATCAATGTATTTCTCCGTGCTTGCCTGATCGATGACGTGAGAAGCATACCCTGACACCTCCTGCTTTCCCTTGAGGAAGGTGTTTATCTATTCTTTGAAGATGTCACGACAAGCCTTTTCACAATTCCAGATCCAAGTCACCTTGTGGTCTAGCTCAAGAGCCTTGTTGAATTCAAGGGTCACCCACATCAGTACAAGATGTACACAGTGTTTTTGTAGTCCCTCTGTTTTCTTTGGATGTCATCAAATGATGTCGTGATTTGATTTTAATTATTTTCAAAACAAAATGCTTTTTTCAAATTTATTTTATTTATATTTTTGGTGGGGTGCGAAATGTTTTTTTTAAATTAGTTTTTCTATCTCTAAGGGAGAGCCTGGACACCCTGCGGAGGAAACTCCTTTCGGCCACTTGTATCCGGGATCTTGTTCTTTTGGTCATGACGCACAACTTGTGACCATAGGTGAGGGTAGGAACGTAGATCGACTGGTAAATTGAGAGCTTTGCCTTTCGGCTTAGCTCCTTCTTTACCACAATGGACTGATACAAAGTCCGCATCACTGCAGACGCTGGACCGATCCGCCTTTCGATCTCCCGTTCCATTCTTCCCTCACTCGTGAACAAGACCACAAGATACTTGAACTCCTCCACTTGGGGCAGGATCTCATCCCCACCCTGGAGAGGACACGCCACCCTTTTCCGACTGAGGGCCATGGTCTCAGATTTGGAGGTGCTGATTCTCATCCCAGCCGCTTCACACTCGGCTGCGAACTGCTCCAGTGAGAGTTGGAGATCCCGGCTTGATGAAGCCAACAGAACCACATCATCTGGAAAAAGCAGAGATGCAATACTGAGGCCACCAAACCGGACCCCCTCTACGCCTCGGCTGCACCTTGAAATTCTGTCCATAAAAGTTATCAACAAAATCGATGACAAAGGGCAGCCATGGCGGAGTCCAACCCTCAACGGAAACGAGTCCGACTTATATGCGGACCGGACCGGACCGGATATGCGGACCAAACTCTGACTCCAGTCGTACTGGGACCGAACAACCCGTATCAGGGGGTTCGGTACCCCATACTCCCGAAGCACCCTCCACAGGACTCCCCGAGGGACACGGTCGAACGCCTTCTCCAACTCTACAAAACACATGTAGACTGGTTGAGCAAACTCCCATGCGCCCTCGAGGACCCTGCCAAGGGTGTAGAGCTGGTCCACTGTTCCAGGCCAGGACGAAAACCCCACTGCTCCTCCTGAATCTGAGATTCGACTTCCCGACGGACCCACTTCTCCAGCACCCCTGAATAGACCTTACCAGGGAGGCTGAGGAGTGTGATCACCCTGTAGTTGGAACACACCCTCCGGTCCCGCTTCTTAAAAATGGGGACCACCACCCCAGTCTGCCAATCCAGAGGCACTTTCCCCGATGTCCACACAATGTTGCAGAGGCGTGTCAACCAGGACAGCCCCACAACATCCAGACCCTTGCGGAACTCTGGGCGAATCTCATCCACCCCCGGGGCCTTGCCACCGAGGAGCTTTTTAACCACCTCAGTGACCTCAAACCCCAAGATAGGAGAGCCCGCCGCAGAGAACCCACACTCTGCTTCCTCATGGAAAGGCGTGTCGGTGGAATTGAGGAGGTCTTCGAAGTATTCTCCCCACCGACTCACAACGTCCCGAGTCGAGGTCAGTAGCGCCCCATCCCCACGATACACAGTGTTGGCGGTGCACTGCTTTCCTCTCCTGAGACGCCGAATGGTGGACCAAAATTTCCTCGAAGCCGTCCGGAAGTCTTTCTCCACGGCCTCACCGAACTCCTCCCATACCTGAGTTTTTGCTTCAGCGACCACCAAAGCTGCATTCCGCTTGGCCATCAGCTACCTCAGGAGTCCCACCGGCCAACAAAGCCCGATAGGACTCTTTCTTCAGCTTGACGGCATCCCTCACCGTTGGTGTCCACCAACGGGTTCGGGGATTGCTGCCACGACAGGCACCGACCACCTTACGGCTACAGCTCCGGTCCACAATCTAAGCAATGGAGGCGCGGAACATGGTCCACTCGGACTCGATGTCCCCCACCTCCCCCGGAACATGAGCAAAGTTCTGTCGGAGGTGGGAGTTGAAACTCCTTCTGACAGGAGATTCTGCCAACGTTCCCAGCAGACCCTCACAATATGTTTGGGCCTGCCACGTCGGACCGGCATCTTCCCCCACCATCGGAGCCAACTCACCACTAGGTGGTGATCAGTTGACAGCTCCGCCCCTCTCTTCACAGTGTCCAAGACATGCAGCCGCAAGTCCGATGACACGACCACAAAGTCAATCATCGAACTGCGACCTAGGGTGTCCTGGTGCCAAGTGCACGTGTGGACACCCTTATGCTTGAACATGGTGTTCGTTATGGACAATCCGTGATGAGCACAGAAGTCCAATAACAGAACACTGCTCGGGTTCTGATCGGTGGGGCCGTTCCTCCCAATCACGCCCTTCCAGGTCTCACTGTCATTGCCCACGTGAGCATTGAAGTCCCCCAGTAGAACGATGGAGTCCCCAGCAGGAGCGCTTTCCAGCACCCACTCCAAGGACTCCAAAAAGTGTGGGTACTCTGAACTGTTGTTTGGTGCATAGGCACAAACAACATTCATGACCCGTCCCCCCACACGAAGGCGGAGGGAGGCTACCATCTTGTCCACCGGGGTGAACCCCAACGTACAGGCGCCGAGCCGGGGGGCAATAAGTATACCCAGAGCTGCTCGGCGCCTCTCACCGTGGGCAACTCCAGAGTGAAAGAGAGTCCAACCCCTCTCGAGAGCACTCGCACGGTCGGTTGCATGGTGTTTAACTTAGTGTATCAATTAAAATGGACCGACGAGAGGACGCCGGGGTGAAACGCAGACTGGAAGCTGAACAGCACAACTGACAGAAACCATCGCACGTCTAAACTTGGCGTAAACCCGCCTCCTCGATGTTGAAATGCAACGTGATGATGCAGGATAGCCGACCTCACTGCTGCGGCTGAGGCTGCACAGCTGGCGTCTAAAGACGGTGGAGAATTAAACTGTGACAATGATAAATTAACACAGGCCCCTCCCTCTAGCAAACTAGCTTCTGGAGATCAACAAAAAGAGCTACAAGGCACTTTTGCGGAGATTGCTCAATTAAGAGCTAAATTAGTAGAATTAGCCGACCAACCGTCTAATGACCAAATCTTTGAATTACGGCCTAAACACCAGTGAGCAACGCTTCTGCTGCGTCAAGCTTCCGGTGACATCAAGCGGCTCACCGAACACACTAAAATGCTCAAAGCAGAACGCTCCAAAGAGATGGAACAGTCCTAGGATGAGTTAGCCCATGTCAGACTTGAGCTACAATTATATAACTCATCCCATCGCTCCGGCCCCTGTTACAGACAGCTGGGGACCCTCCCTCACCAGAAGTGTCACACAGCCCTTCAAAACATCTCCAACCTTTGGGCCGGATTCCACCTTCAAAGGACGGCGTGTGACCTACTCACGGGTGGCAGCCCCACCAGCCGCAGCTTCCCTTTGTGAACAAGTGTGTGAGAAAATAGTCGAACAGTTTAAGGACAATGTTCCTCAACGTGCAATTTCAAGGAATTTAGGGATTTCATCATCTATGGTCCATAATATCATCAAAAGGTTCCGAGAATTTCGAGAAATCACTGCATGTAAGCGGCAAGGCCGAAAACCAACATTGAATGCCCATGACCTTCGATCCCTCAGGTGGCATCTAAAACTGACATCAATGTGAAAAGGATATCACCACATGAGCTCAGGAACACTTCAGAAAACCAATGTCAGTAAATACAGTTCGGCCCTACATCTGTAAGTGCAACTCGAAACTCTATGTAAAGCAAAAGCCATTTATCAACAACACCCAGAAATGCCGCCGGCTTCTCTGGGTCCGAGCTCATCTAAGATGGACTGATGCAAAGCGGAAAAGTGTTCTGTGGTCCGACGAGTCCATATTTCAAATTGTCTTTGGAAATTGTGGACGAAAGACGAAAAGAACCATCCGGACTGTTAGGGACGCAAAGTTCAAAAGCCAGCATCTCTGATGGTATGGGGCTGTGTTAGTGCTAATGGCATGGGTAACTTAGACATCTGTGAAGGTACCATTAATGCTGAAAGGTACATACAGGATTTGGACAAAAGTTAATGATTATGTAGAGATTATATATCAAATAAGAATTGTAATTAATTTAGGATAAAGTAATAAGCCGGGAGCGACGTTTGCGTTACTTCCAGTTTATCATAATTTTGAATTAATTGTTAAAATCAAACTAATGTCTCGAAAAGGGCACCGCGTCAAATTTTTCAAGTTTAACTTTTGGTGACATGACGGCAAAAGTTTTTAATCAGTCTCATAATCTGGAAGTTGCTACACTCTGCGACATTTTGAGTCCTAGGTTACAGAGGTTTGCTTAAATTCAGAACACACACAAATATGACCCAGAGTGGAATTTTATGGTATATTTAATGAAACACACAACTACAACTACAAACTAAAAAAAGAAAATAACACTCAGGGTAAACGAAAGAAAGAAAATAAGGCGTGTGGTCGCTGGGCTAAAATAAATGAGCGTGTAAGCGTTTAATGCGTTGAGTCAGAGCGAGAGAAGTCAAAGTTGGGATTTCGTATTAAGCTAGTAATTTCCCCACAATTATTACGCACTGATGTTGTACATCATAGTAAGGATTGCAATATCGACTCACGAACGCAGATCAGCTGGTCTTTGAGGTGGTCTTCCTCCGGACCTCAGGCGGAAATGAAGAAGGTTTGGTTGAAGAAAAACCAGATGCCCAAAAATAAAAATAAATAGGAAAGGAAAGTTGTTGTGCGGCACGGTGGCCGACTGGTTAGAGCGTCAGCCTCACAGTTCTGAGGTGCGGGGTTCAATCCCCGTCTCCGCCTGTGTGGAGTTTGCATGTTCTCCCCGTGCCTGCGTGGGTTTTCTCCGGGCACTCCGGTTTCCTCCCACATCCCAAAAACATGCATTAATTGGAGACTCTAAATTGCCCGTAGGCATGACTGTGAGTGCGAATGGTTGTTTGTTTCTATGTGCCCTGCGATTGGCTGGCAACCAGTTCAGGGTGTACCCCGCCTCCTGCCCGATGACAGCTGGGATAGGCTCCAGCACCCCCGCAACCCTAGTTAGGAGAAGCGGCTCAGAAAATGGATGGATGGATGGAAAGTTGTTGTCCCCATTGGGATGCGCTCATAACTTCTCTGCCGGTTGACCTGGTGGTGGACCGAACTGCCCTCAGAGGCATGCGGAATCCGTCCGGCATCGACTTCTTCGATTGAAAACGCCGCCGGTTTGGTTGCGGCGGGCGTTCACGCACGTGGTGGCATCCGGAGGCACCCGAGGACAAAAAGCGAACAAAAGAAAGGGGAGGCCACCCAGCTGGCGAGCTGCCAGCACAGGTACGAGGAGAAGGAAAAAGAAGCCTCAACTCAACTCAACTCTCTGAGAAAGGTGTGAGTTTAGAGTTAAATACCCCAGGGGCGGGGTGTACGAAGAGGGAGTGCCGACTTGGAGAAGACCAGACCCACCAGCCTGAATCTTGTCTACAAATTTGAGTAACTGGGTTTTAAAATAACATTCAACTCAAACACTCCCAACTTTGTACTCTCACGCATAGAATCATTGTTTAAACTTTGGTCGTGGCAGATGGGTTGCTTATTGTTCAATAGAACATTTCGTACTGTTTGGTTTCAAATCATGAACAGCTTTATAAATCTTGCAGAGGACCTGTCAAAGTGAAAATGGGGACATAGACACCAAGGCATACATTTGGAATATTTCTACAGAGTTTTCAAAATATAAAAACGGACATTTTATCTTCCATTAGCAAACATCAAAGGCACGTCCACAAGTTCTGGCGCTTGCAGTTCCTCTCAACGCCAGTGGGTGGAACCTCACGCGCATGGAATATATATTATATTATATATTATTTATATATTATACATGGAATATTAACCACATAGTCTTCCACAACCATTTGGTCCGGGAAGGTGTCTTTTGAAGACAGGAATCAAGATTTGAAGGGAAGTGGCTAATTAGGTTAAGGTCCACTTGACGTACACCAGGCACAGTCTGAGTCGCCGTCTCACAGCAGGGCAGCGTGGAGGAGTAGGGTTCTCAAGTGGGTGCGAGTCTCTGTGGTGCCTCGATTTGTGGAGTGCATGTCTGCTACATATCCCCCCTTCGTCAGCGAAAGTTAAGCTCGATGGTGGGTTCGGCGACGTCTCCTTGGAAGGCGGCACAGGTTGGCAGGTACACACAGCAATGCAGTTACCAGAGTACAACATTAGTGCATACCACCCCCCCTCCCCTTTTCAGCTGTAACAGGTGTCCATGACAGCTTTTTACTCAATGGGTGTGTCAATATGTGAATATAGATGTCAGTGTTGTTTCTATGTGGTGAGGTCCAAGATGGCGCCTACCAGTGTGGTCGTCTCGGTTACGTGCTCTCTTGTATTGTTTTTGTGTTTTTCGTTCATCTTTGGAGACATTACATGACTCACTTACACAAGTGGAGACTTGCTAACCATCAAGGAGGCTACTCCGGACTTTCTTTCACCAACTTTCGCAAATCCGCTACTTACTCACCGGAGCGGCGTCCGCGGTCTTCGGCGCATGGAGGCAGAGGTGGCACCACAGAGGGAAGCGAGCCGGCATCCGGGTGAAACTCCGCAAGAGAGGATACAGATTGTGTCATGGCCCTGTGTTTCAAGTTGGACATCGGTGACGCACCTGTCATGCATTGTAATCATCAGCCTATTTTGTGGGATCTGCCCTTACGGCATTGCCGATTCCTGACAGATTGGTGTTCCTGTCGATCCACCTCGCAAATGTACGCTCCCTACCCAACAAAATGGACAAGCTTAATCTTCTGATAAAGACCAGTAAAGACTTCGGACGTTCCACCGCCATGTGCTTTACGGAGACCTGGCTTTGTGACGCTATACCCGATGGCGGCGTCATACTTCCCGGCTTCCATCTTCACCGGGCAGACCGCGACATGGAATCATCGGGGAAAACAAAAGGCGGCGGGATATGCTTCTATATCAACGAAAAATGGTGTACGGACGTCACGGAGCTCAGCACACACTGCATCCCGCATTTGGAGTCGTTGTTTTTCAACTGTAAGCCATTCTACTCGCTGCGTGAGTTTGCATCATTCTCAAGCTAACATGAACGCCGCACTGCTAACGCTCGCCGGACAAGTCAACGAAATTGAAAAAAAACACCCGGACTCACCCCTCATTATTCTAGGGGACTTTAACAAAGCTAAACTCAACCACAATCTCCCGAAATACAAGGAGCAAATCGACTGTCCTACCAGGGAAAATAACATTTTAGACCACTGCTATACTACGCTAAAAAACGCATACCGTGCCAAACTTCATGCAGCCCTGGGTTCGTCTGATCACTACTTAATTCACTTAATACCGACGTACAGGCAATAACTTAAATGCGCGAAGCCTACAGTGAAAACAGTGAAAAAGTGGACCAATGAAGCAAAGGTGGAAGTTCAAAGCTGTTTAGACTGCACAGACTGGAGTGTCTTGGAAAATTCAGCTGGCAGCCTGGATGAATATACGGACACTGTCACATCCTATATCAGTTTCTGTGAAGATGTGTGTGTACCAACAAAGTCATTTCGCACATTCAACAACAACAAGCCGTGGTTCACTGCCAAACTTAAGCAGCTTCGCCAAGATAAGGAGGACGCATATCAAAGCGGGGACAGGGCCATGTATATTCGCGCTAGAAACCAGCTGACGAAAGAAATCAACATTGCAAAGAGGAACTATGCAGCAAAGTTGGAAAAACAGTTTAGCGCTAACGACTCTAAATCAGTCTGGCATGTATTCCAATCGCTGACAAATTACAAGCGACAATCCCCCCAAGCAAAGAACAATAGCACACTAGCCAACGACTTGAACACCTTCTACTGCAGATTTGAAAAGGACACTTTCACAAACCACACCCACCCAGCCGCACCACCGACCACTATCACACCACCGACTTCTGCGTTAACCATCCATGAACAGCAAAACAACAAAAGATTGACAAAGAGGCAGGCTTGTTCCAGTCTTCACTCAGATCTTCAATAGATCTCTGGAACTGTGCGAAGTACCATCCTGTTTCAAACGCTCCACCATCATTCCAGTCCCCAAGAAACCTGCAATCTCAGGTCTAAATGACTACAGGCCTGTCGCCTTGACATCTGTGGTCATGAAGTCTTTTGCACGTCTCGTGCTGGACCCCCTGCAGTTTGCCTACCGAGCAAACAGGTCTGCGGATGATGCAGTCAACATGGGACTGCACTTCACCCTAGAAACCTCGACAGTGCCGGGACCTACGCAAGGATCCTGTTCGTGGACTTCAGCTCAGCGTTTAACACCATCATCCCTGAACTCCTTTCCTCCAAGCTTCTCCAGCTCAGCGTCTCACCTGCCATCTGCCAGTGGATTTACAGCTTCCTGACGGGCAGGACACAGCAGGTCAGGCTGGGGGGCACCATCTCATCCACACGCACCATCATCACCGGGGTACCCCAAGCATGTGTCCTCTCTCCGCTGCTCTTCTTTCTCTACACGAATGACTGCACCTCAACGCACCCGGCTGTCAAACTCCTGAAGTTTGCAGATGACACCACTGTCATCGGCCTCATCAACGACGGTGACGAGTCTGCATATCGACCGGAAGTGGAGCGGCTGGAGCTGTGGTGCGCCATCCTTCGCCACAGCTGCCCCTCACGCTGTCCAACTGCTTTGTGTCAACCGTCGAGACCTTCAAGTTCCTGGGAATTACAGTCTCTCACTGTAGTAGTCTCGCCACGCTGCACTATTTGCATATCTGTTGTTGACCAATACTGGCCACTCACGCCAGAGTAGCATCTGATCCATTTGCACACTGACTGAGGAGTATTTACAACAGTTGCACAATCAACATTGTCCCAGACTTCGTACTACTCGCTTGAAGTCTCAGCGCCCTTTGCACAATGGTCATTGCACCGGACTATTAGTCATTCGAACTGCTCTCAGTGCTAGAGGACTCTGCATCTTTTTGCACAATTGTCAAAAAAAAAGAAGTACCGGCATTACAAGATAACTAGCAACCCTTTATTGCTTTTTTTCTCAATGTCTTTGTCTCAAAAGTGTTCTCTGTCAATTGACTGTCTGTTGTTGTACTAGAGCGGCTCCAATTACCGGAGACAAAATCCTTGTGTGTTTTTGGACATACTTGGCAAATAAAGATGATTCTGATTGTGATTCTGAATCTGATTCCCATTCCCATTCCGATTCCGATTCCGATTCCGAGTCTGATTCTGATTCTGATTGTGCAGTTGAGAGAGACAGGGGAAAAGACTACCATGAACTTTGACGAAGAGTCTTTGTAGGGCTCTTCAAAATAAGAGATAGGGGACGAGAAGGCACAAAGAAAAAAAGTCATTCAGCTCAGCTCCTTCCCAGCAAAAATAGGGAGTCTCCAAAAAAACAAGAAAAAGAGAAAAACAAAAACTCTACTATAAGGGGTGAACCTCTCAAATAGTAGCCAAAAGAAGAGGTGGAAGGCAGGTGTTCTAGACTGTACAAAAGAAAGGAAATTTAGCCTAAGTCAGAGAGGAAGCAAGGAGGTCCGGGATCGTTCGGTCAGACCTCCTGCACAGTTTGAGCTGGGACATTTTTGAGCTCAGCCATTCCTTTCTACTGGAAGACCTCAGGCAAGCATAGGAGAGCTGTTCTGCGCACCGCTGCCGCTCCTGGGTCTTTCGGTAGGGCAGGGAGGCTAGGCTGAAAATCATGTAGTGGTCGAGGATGGTTAGGGCCACTAAGTTAAGCTCTGTAGTACAGCCGGAATGTGCAAACAGGGGTTTTGACACCATAGTGTTGGTGATTTCAAACGGCTGAGTTCCTTCAAATGTAATTTGTTCCAGCATTTCAGGGCCAAACTCAAATTTGCGCTGTTTGAGAAACTTAGCAATCACAATTTGGCTGTCGTAACTGCTGGATGGTAGATGGTACCAAGTGGCATTCTCACAATGCAACGTGGCATCTTTGAGGGCATCTTTGATTGCGCCAGCGACAAGAACGTTTTTTCTTTGGAACTCAGGATTGACATGCAGAGCTGTGGAACTTGTAAGGAAAGACTGGATTGATGGGGCCTTCAGGGCCATAAACTGAGTGATTTTAGTAGAGCTGAGGGGTCCTAAATGGGGGAGAATTCTATCTTTTGCCAAGTTGTCTAGAAAGGGCGCAATTTCACATAGCCTGTCATTTATCAACATGTCAACAATCTGTGTGTGAGCATAAACCGTTAGGAGCACAGCCGACAGCGTGGTTATGGCCTGCCTATTTTGGTTTAAAATTACACAGCAAATGTTGAGAACTAAAATGGCTACTTTCAGCGGATTGCTTCGCAACCAGGAATTGACTACTTTGTTAGCCATGCGTTTTGGGTGGTTTGGATTTTGGACTACAATTCCCGAAGTTGTCTCTCGATAGTAGTAAGGCTACAGACGTCCCCGGTGGAGGCGCTGTGGATGTGTTTTATTTTGGTTGTTATGTTAGCGGTTTGGGGCGGAGTAGCGCGTTTGGTTTCACCTGTGTCTTGGTTGAGCATCTGCGTTGGCGTACTTGGTGTAGCAAGGACGGTGTCACGGAGGCTGGGCTTGCTTGCTCGGTAGAGTCTCAATGTGTTGACCATCCTTTGTTTCGTGCATGGTGCATCGTGGGCGGAGTCTTTTGTGACACCTCCTTCGCTGCATGGAGTCACGAGTGGCTGAGAAGTGAGCTCCACGGACGCGCAGTAACAAAAGTCAGCGATAATGCAAATGAGCAGGTGCAAAGCCAAGGAGAAAAAGTGTAGCTTGCGCAGCGCGCAGGAAGGAAGGATTGAGAGAGTGGCTGCCACGGCAGCCACAGAAAGATTAAATAAAAGCAGGCAACTTCGACAGTTGTGTTCCAGGCGTTGCCTTGGAAACGAAAGGGTGGGTAGGGTGGGAAAAAAGTTGGCACTGAGGTGCGCTTTGCAAGGTGTACAGAACAAGTGCACAGGAAGTCTGAGGTCTTTGATAAGAGACGATGCCCACATGTCCTGTGCTGTTGAAGCCATGCGTGTGTGAAAATCACAAAAGAAGTATAATGACTTAGCGGCCATTGAGAGTGACGGCCAGCTAATCAAGAAAGACACAATCAAGGTTAGAGTGACAGCTGAATGGATGGACCAATGATGAGGGCTGCGGCTCGTAATGTGCGACTCATAGGGCGCAGTTTTCCTTCTCACCGAGGGGTCTTGTGATCTCGAAAGCTTGGAAGAATGGTCACGAGAGCACCCACTGGTGGACATCTTCAATGTTTCTGGTGTGCACATCCCTTTCGTCAAGCTGTCATCTGGCTGCGATTTTGGTAGCGGCGACACATCCAGAAGGCTCAGAGCGTAGCACTGGGAGGATTCTCTATTGTGTTCTGGCCGCTTCAGGGGCCGGCGCACCTGTGCATAAATCTCGCGTCTAGTATAGTCAATTAATGGCATGAAACGACTTAGCAGATCTTGTCCAATTAGCAAAGGTACTGACTTGACAGGTGACATGAACACAGGATGAATTATGGAATGTGGCCCTATTGTCCAATGCACACACACGACTGAGTTTAAGTGGGTGTTCACCAAAGCAAGGGGGGCTGTCTTGCTGCACTTTGTCACACAGTAGGTCAAACACGTCCTCGGACATGACAGTGATGTCTGCTGCAATACCCGCGAGTCCGTCATATGGGAACATACGTTCAAGTGTGGTTGTCAAGTAAAATTTCCCTGATGTGTCAGGTGAGTTAACCTAGAAGACGCTGAAATGGCTGCTTGTCTTTTTGTTTGACAGGTAGCTGGAGTAATTCATTGAGTAACAGCACATGGTCGGAGACTGTCGAGGTCGGATTGTTGAACTGGGTTTTGGTCCGCGAATTTTGATTTTAGTAACAGGTGTTACCTCGTCATCGCAGTGGTCGGTTATGTGCTTGCCCACGGTCTGTTGGACGGGATGCTTGTCATCCCTAATTGGAGAATCAGCCGAATGCACGGAGACGTTGGAGTTAGAACAGACCTCACAGCGGGATGGCCGAGCTCGGGGGCGTAGCCTCCAAGCAGGGGCTCCGTCTGTCGTGGGTCTAGCTTCATACTATTCGCCAAGCTAAGGATGATCTCAAGGATAGCATGTGCGCAGTACCCAATTCTTTGTTAGTGACCCCTTGTGGGGTTGCGAAGGAGGATACATGACTTTTGGGCTTGTCGCATTCGAGCGAACCGATCCAGACGTCAGTTTTTTACAGCAAATGTTCAAAGTTTTAGTGCGCATCATTAAATTGGTAGCTAAAATCTGAAATATTGTGATCCGACAGCTTTGTGTTGGTCTTTTTATGAATAGCGGAGCCTTTAGCGACTCGGTTGCGCAGTTGTGAGCTGGACATCGTGCGGGGGCATGCTGCTACCTCCAAATGTTGCTTTACCTACGGATGCATGTTTTCAACAGAAAGAGTTTTAAAATGTATGTATGTGGGTTTGTTTAAATTTCTGAAGTACGCTTTACGCAAACGACAGTAATAAGCTTGTGGCGTTTCGAGGCTTTCCTGTTTAACAGTAAGAACTGCCTCTAGATCATCAAATTCTTGAGACAAAGCCTGACAGAGGGCTTGATAGTTTGACAATACATGTGGCGGTTGTCGTTCGATTAAGCTACTTCCTGGTTAGATGTAACTCTAATAAGGTACAATCTATCGTCTGTAGTAGCGGAAGGAAATCGTTTAAGGTAAAAGTCAATGTCTCTCAGGTACGCGGCTGTGTCGTGTGAATTGTCAGATTTAGATTCGAATCTTGGAACGTTGCGTGCAATTCTGTCCAAGTCCTTTAAGCTCATACCTGTAGTGACGCCAAGAGAAGAGACAAACGCAGGGGAGGCATTGAGGCGGGCTGCGGTTCGCGTGGCGAGCTCCTGACGTAGCAGTGCCAGGGTCGGAGAGGGGCATTGCGAAGTGGCAGGGGCCGTTGACCGTATCCCAAGGAGGTCGGAACCAGGCGCTGCTTTGTCGCTCCTAGGAGGCAGACTGACGTGTGTGCTAATTGGCATCATTAGACAGAGGAAGACGTTTGCTAGAGGAAGACATGTTCCCGATTGACAATTAATTTACGGGCTCTCTGCAATTCCTGTCGAACTAATGTTATTTCAGCTTCCTGTTCTATCCTTAGCTTTTGAAGACGGCACATGTCAGATTCTAGTACTGTCAATTGTTGTTATCAATTGATTTGTTCTTGCTGTTCAGCTTCTAGTTTGGGTCTAATTCTGTTTTCTTCCGCATCGCACCATTTTAGCTATGACACTAAGTTTACAACTATGCAACTGAGTGTTCAAGCAAGAATTCTGTTAAGGTTTATGCTCAGTGTCAGTCATAAGCTGTGCCATGTTGCTATTGAGGGCTTCAAGGCGAGCATCTTTGACAGATTCTACATAGCCTGGGACGAGGTCTTTGGTAAGGTTACTTCCAAGCCGCGTTAACGAGTCGAGACTGTCATAATGGCTGGGACTTTTTACAAGTTCTGCCATAATTGCGTTGCGTATGCAGTAGCTGTATGCGGTACCCAACTGAATGGTTTGTAATGTAAGCTCTTTTGAGCGGTGTGTCTAGTTTGAAAGAGATGCACAATGTAAGCGGTGTAATTAATTGTTAAACAATTAAATGGCTATGCGAACTATGGTGTCAATGTTCATCACGTAACTTTTAAAAGTGCGTAGAAGCAGTAATCGAATAGAACAAAATTTTCGAATTTTGTATATAAATTAATTTGATCGAATTAATATTGCTGCGCGAGGTTGAACAATTTAGTCTTTGATTCAAAATCGTTGCGAAGGCATCTAGGTGGAGTGAGAAGAATCAGCTTGACACCTAAATTTGAAACTAATTGAACTAATTAATTTATTTAGCTCTGGTAAATAAATTAAATCTAGTTATGATTTAGTTAAGCAAATTGATTTGACGGTGTGTGATGCTGTCACTGCAAGTCATTTTAATTTCTGAATGCAAGTTAGGACTTTAGCTCATTCACATACCGTATTTTCACGACCATAAGGCGCACTTAAAAGTCTTACATTTTCTCCAAAATGGACGGGGCGCCTTATAATGTGGCGCGTCTTATGTGTGCACTGAGTTCCAAAATCTATAAATGTTGTTGTGTGATGAGCGCTCCGCTTAACTGACTCGGAGCATTTCCTGCCGACACGCTGCTTATATAGAGGAAAGGCGGACGTGACTGAGGACAGCATGCGGCCGTAAAGGGTGCGCGTGAAGGAGGACGCTAAAGGCACGCCTCCCTTAGGTATATTGCGCCGGGGTGTGCATTATGCAAAATAACATCGGTTTGGCTAAGGACCCCCGAGAATGGCACCTACGAAGAGACGCGCTTCCGAAGCACATTTTGAACTGCAAGCTATCAGTTACGCGGAGGAACATGGGAATCGAGCAGCCATGAGAGAATTCAAGATCAACGAATCCATGGTTCGCAAGTGGAGGAAGCAGGAAAATGAGCTTCGCCAAGTCAAGAAGACGAAGCTGAGTTTCTGCGGAAACAAGGCGAGGTGGCCCACCACGGTAGCGATACGCACAACGGGGCACGAGAAGTCAGCTTTTACTTGTGTGCTTGGTTGCCATGGTAATGGACACAAACTGCCACTTATGGTAATTTTTAAGAGGAAGACGCTGCCTAAAGAAAAGTTTCTAGCCGCAGTCATCGTTAAGGCCAATCAAAAGGGCTGGATGGACGAGGAGAAAATGAGAGAGTGGCTGAATGAGGTGTACGTAAAAAGACCGGATGTTTTTTTCCACGTGTCACCGTCCCTGTTGATCTGTGACTCCATGCGCGCCCATCTCACAGCCGCTGTGAAAAACCAAGTGCAACTAAGACTGGGAGGCAAAGCCGGGTGAGTTACGCCACCATATGTGAATGGATTGTGGATGCTTGGGCTAAGGTATCTGCTTTGACTGTTGTCCGAGTTTTCGCGAAAGCCGGCATCATTGTTGAACAACCCCCCCGGCAACGAGACTGACTCCGACAATGACGAGAGGGAACCCGGCATGTTTGATGGAGAACTTGCCCAGCTGTTCATTTCGGATACAGAAGTTGAGGACTTTGATGGATTTGTGGATGAGGATTGATGAAAAAATAATGTGAGTACATTGTTAAATACTTCAATAAAGTACAACTGAACTCAGTTTTGCTCCCGCTGCCTTTTTAAAACAATTGTTTTAGCGTGCATGCATGCTACCGTATGTTTTAAGATAGCGTATGTCTTACCATGCCTGCGCCCAATAATACGGTGCACCTTATGTATGTGTTAGATACAGAAATAGACCCCGTAACTGAAACTGCCCCTTTTAATACGATGCGCCCTATGGTCGTGAAAATACGGGAAGTTTTATTTAACTTTGGGTAGAAGTTAAATGTACTTATAATTAGATTTGTGAATTAATTAGTTGCTTGTATTGCTTCCAATGATGTTGGCTTTGGCAGAGGAGAAAGGCAAATCAGAAAAAGTTCGAAAAGTAAAAATTTCCAAAGACAAACAAAAATAAAAATTTAGTTTTTGTAAATAAACCCAAAGTGATTACAAATAGACAAGCAATTAATTAAACCACTTTGTAAAAGACTAAGTAAATGTGGTTACTGTAATGTGTAGTGCACGTACACGAACGGAAGATTGGCGTTTATCGCTTGGGTGATGCAGGGCCTTCGTTGCTAAAGCTTGTCATACTCTCACGTTTTAAGTCTCAAAATTGGTAAAAAGTAAAAACAAACCTTCAATCGTACAATTGTAGCGGTTGTGTTTAAGCAAACGAGCGACAGGAACGTTTAAATTAATCACAATCGCGATCGTTGTGCGGGTGGATTGAATGGCTTTAGCTGCTTCGCAAAACGAGAGAAGAAAGAAACCCAGAAACCTTTAAATTAATGAAAGCAATCGCGGCTCTCGGCATTTTGAAACCGAGCGCAAATGGAAGCTTTTAAATGAATAAAAGCAATCGCGGCGTTCGGCGTATGCAGTAGCTTAGCGGCTAGTTAGCAGGCTAGCGGTTGCTGGGTTACGAGGAACGCTAGGATGCGGGACAGTGCGGTGGCTCGCGTGGCGCAGCGTGGTTAAAACTAGTCCAAAAATCACTCGCAAAACAGCAGAAAAGCATAATGTGATGCGACAGACACAAACTAAGTTTATTGTTCCCAAAGTAACAATCATCAATTGGTCGGGGCGTGTTTGTAGGCGATTGTCAGGAGATTGCTTGCGGTTAGGTGGCTTGCTGCTAACTTCGAGAAGGAGGGGGTTACGTCATGACACAAACGTCCACGAGGTGGCATTCGAGTGCGCAGACCAACCCAAGAAGAGCAACATGACGTCACGTGTATGGCAAAGATGACTGACTACGGAAGGGTCTAAGTGTTATGAGCACGACCACATGGCGAAGCCTCGTGGTTGAAATACACAAAGCAGACAGACAAAATGGCTGCCACCGCAGATGCGACGTGTTTTCCCCCCACACAAAAGAATTAACTCTCTAGTTTTACTGAGAGGGTAATCTTAGTTTTCTCACATTTGCAAGCACTAAAATGCTGTGTCTACAGTACGGAATGCTGCTCAACGCAAATTACGTTGAGACATGCCATACACAAGATGGTGTCGCTCTTCCTGAAAATATCTTGTGTTATTGTGTGTTCTGAATTCAAAACTTGAAATAGCCTCAATATGTAGCGATTGTATATCAAATAAGAATTGTATTAATTTAGGATAATTTTGCATAACTTCCGGTTTATCGTAATTTTGAATTAATTGTTAAAATCAAGGCGGTACGGTGGACGACTGGTTAGAGCGTCAGCCTCACAGTTCTGAGGACCCGGGTTCAATCCCCGGCTCCACCTGTGTGGAGTTTGCATGTTCTCCCCGTGCCTGCGTGGGTTTTCTCCGGGCACTCCGGTTTCCTCCCACATCCCTAAAACATGCATGAATTGGAGACTCTAAATTGCCCGTAGGCATGACTGAGAATGGTTGTTTGTTCCTATGTGCCCTGCAATTGGCTGGCAACCAGTTCAGGGTGTACCCCGCCTCCTGCCCGATGACAGCTGGGATAGGCTCCAGCACGCCCGTGACCCTAGTGAGGAGAAGCGGCTCAGAAAATGGATGATTGGATGGATGTTAAAATCAAACTAATGTCTCGAAAAGGGCACCATGTCAAATTATTCAAGTTTAACTTTTGGCGAAATGACGACAAACCTTTTTAATCAGTCTCATAATCTGGAAGTTGCTACACTCTACGACAGTTTGATCCTAGGTTACAGAGGTTTACTGAAATTCAGAACACACACAAAATACGACCCAGAGTGGAATATTATGGTATATTTATTGAAAAACACAACTACAACTACAAGCTACAAAAAGAGAAGAACACTGAGGGTAAACGAAAGAAAGAAAATAAGGCGTACGAAAATGGAAAAGAGGACATCGTGTGTGGTCGCTGGGCTAAAATAAATGAACGTGTGAGCGTTTAATGCGTTGAGTCAGAGTGAGAGAAGGCAAAGTTGGGATTTCGTATGAACCTAGTAATTTCCCCACAATTATTACGGACTGATGTTGTACATCATAGTAAGGATTGCAGTGTCGACTCACAAACGCAGATCAGATGGTCTTTGGGGTGGTCTTCCTCCGGACCTCAGGTGGAAACAAAGAAGGTTCGGTTGAACAAAAAACATATACACAAAAAAAAAAAAGAAAGAGGAAAGGAAAGTTGTTGTCCCGTTTGGGATGCGTTCATAACTTCCCTGCTGGTTGACCTGGTGGCGGGACGAGCTCTGGCCCTCAGAGGCATGCGGGATCTGTCCGAGATGCCGTCAGCTGCTCGTTGAGGCCCTGCCGACCGATCGTGGCTAGGGAAAGCGATCAAAGCCGCATGGTCGACTTCTTTGATTGAAAACGTGGTATGCGTTTGCGCACGTGGTGGCACGCGGAGGCACCCGAGGACAAAAAACGAACAAAAGAAGGGGGGCACCTGTTGTACACTTTTTTTCTTTTCACTCATAACTTCACACAGGCTGCTTTTCAAGTAAATTCTCTTGCATTCTAGGTGAGAACGCTCCCCTTTAGACTAATTACAGGCAGTGATTTAAATTCCAAACCTTTGGTTGGACTTTTACACACATTTGCAGTTTTTATCGCTTAAAAATGCTTCCCAGCGCCTGCTGTACACTTTTTTTTATTTTCACTCATAACTTCACAAAGGATGCTTTCCCAATAAATTCTCTGGTAATTTAGAGTAGAACTCTGCCCTTTATACTAGTTACAGGCAGTGCTTTGAATCCCAAAGCTTTGGTTGGACTTTTAAACACATTTGCAGTTTTTATCGCTTAAAAATGCTTCCCAGCGCCTGCTGTACACTTTTTTTTCATTTTGACTCATAACTTCAAAAAGGATGCTTTCCCAGTAAAATCTCTTGCTATTTAGAGTAGAACTCTCACCTTTATACTAGTTACAGGCAGTTTTTTGAGTCCCAAAGCTTTGGTTGGAGTTTTACACACATTTGCAGTTTTTTATTGCTTAAAAACGCTTTCAGCGCCTGCTGTACACGTTTTCTATTTTGACCAATAACTTCAAAAAGGATGCTTTCCCAGTAAAATCTCTGGCTATTTAGAGTAGAACTCTCACCTTTATACTAGTTACAGGCAGTTTTTTGAATCCCAAAGCTTTGGTTGGAGTTTTACACACATTTGCAGTTTTTTATTGCTTAAAAACGCTTTTCAGCGCCTGCTGTACACGTTTTCTATTTTGACCAATAACTTCAGAAAGGATGCTTTCCCAGTAAAATCTCTGGCTATTTAGAGTAGAACTCTCACCTTTATACTAGTTACAGGCAGTTTTTTGAGTCCCAAAGCTTTGGTTGGAGTTTTACACACATTTGCAGTTTTTTATTGCTTAAAAACGCTTTTCAGCGCCTGCTGTACACGTTTTCTATTTTGACCAATAACTTCACAAAGGATGCTTTCCCAGTAAAATCTCTGGCTATTTAGAGTAGAACTCTCACCTTTATACTAGTTACAGGCAGTTTTTTGAGTCCCAAAGCTTTGGTTGGAGTTTTACACACATTTGCAGTTTTTTATTGCTTAAAAACGCTTTTCAGCGCCTGCTGTACACGTTTTCTATTTTGACCAATAACTTCAGAAAGGATGCTTTCCCAGTAAAATCTCTGGCTATTTAGAGTAGAACTCTCACCTTTATACTAGTTACAGGCAGTTTTTTGAGTCCCAAAGCTTTGGTTGGAGTTTTACACACATTTGCAGTTTTTTATTGCTTAAAAACGCTTTTCAGCGCCTGCTGTACACGTTTTCTATTTTGACCAATAACTTCAGAAAGGATGCTTTCCCAGTAAAATCTCTGGCTATTTAGAGTAGAACTCTCACCTTTATACTAGTTACAGGCAGTTTTTTGAGTCCCAAAGCTTTGGTTGGAGTTTTACACACATTTGCAGTTTTTTATTGCTTAAAAACGCTTTTCAGCACCTGCTGTACACGTTTTCTATTTTGACCAATAACTTCAGAAAGGATGCTTTCCCAGTAAAATCTCTGGCTATTTAGAGTAGAACTCTCACCTTTATACTAGTTACAGGCAGTTTTTTGAGTCCCAAAGCTTTGGTTGGAGTTTTACACACATTTGCAGTTTTTTATTGCTTAAAAACGCTTTTCAGCGCCTGCTGTACACGTTTTCTATTTTGACCAATAACTTCAGAAAGGATGCTTTCCCAGTAAAATCTCTGGCTATTTAGAGTAGAACTCTCACCTTTATACTAGTTACAGGCAGTTTTTTGAGTCCCAAAGCTTTGGTTGGAGTTTTACACACATTTGCAGTTTTTTATTGCTTAAAAACGCTTTTCAGCACCTGCTGTACACGTTTTCTATTTTGACCAATAACTTCAGAAAGGATGCTTTCCCAGTAAAATCTCTGGCTATTTAGAGTAGAACTCTCACCTTTATACTAGTTACAGGCAGTTTTTTGAGTCCCAAAGCTTTGGTTGGAGTTTTACACACATTTGCAGTTTTTTATTGCTTAAAAACGCTTTTCAGCGCCTGCTGTACACGTTTTCTATTTTGACCAATAACTTCAGAAAGGATGCTTTCCCAGTAAAATCTCTGGCTATTTAGAGTAGAACTCTCACCTTTATACTAGTTACAGGCAGTTTTTTGAGTCCCAAAGCTTTGGTTGGAGTTTTACACACATTTGCAGTTTTTTATTGCTTAAAAACGCTTTTCAGCGCCTGCTGTACACGTTTTCTATTTTGACCAATAACTTCAGAAAGGATGCTTTCCCAGTAAAATCTCTGGCTATTTAGAGTAGAACTCTCACCTTTATACTAGTTACAGGCAGTTTTTTGAGTCCCAAAGCTTTGGTTGGAGTTTTACACACATTTGCAGTTTTTTATTGCTTAAAAACGCTTTTCAGCGCCTGCTGTACACGTTTTCTATTTTGACCAATAACTTCAGAAAGGATGCTTTCCCAGTAAAATCTCTGGCTATTTAGAGTAGAACTCTCACCTTTATACTAGTTACAGGCAGTTTTTTGAGTCCCAAAGCTTTGGTTGGAGTTTTACACACATTTGCAGTTTTTTATTGCTTAAAAACGCTTTTCAGCGCCTGCTGTACACGTTTTCTATTTTGACCAATAACTTCAGAAAGGATGCTTTCCCAGTAAAATCTCTGGCTATTTAGAGTAGAACTCTCACCTTTATACTAGTTACAGGCAGTTTTTTGAGTCCCAAAGCTTTGGTTGGAGTTTTACACACATTTGCAGTTTTTTATTGCTTAAAAACGCTTTTCAGCACCTGCTGTACACGTTTTCTATTTTGACCAATAACTTCAGAAAGGATGCTTTCCCAGTAAAATCTCTGGCTATTTAGAGTAGAACTCTCACCTTTATACTAGTTACAGGCAGTTTTTTGAGTCCCAAAGCTTTGGTTGGAGTTTTACACACATTTGCAGTTTTTTATTGCTTAAAAACGCTTTTCAGCGCCTGCTGTACACGTTTTCTATTTTGACCAATAACTTCAGAAAGGATGCTTTCCCAGTAAAATCTCTGGCTATTTAGAGTAGAACTCTCACCTTTATACTAGTTACAGGCAGTTTTTTGAGTCCCAAAGCTTTGGTTGGAGTTTTACACACATTTGCAGTTTTTTATTGCTTAAAAACGCTTTTCAGCGCCTGCTGTACACGTTTTCTATTTTGACCAATAACTTCAGAAAGGATGCTTTCCCAGTAAAATCTCTGGCTATTTAGAGTAGAACTCTCACCTTTATACTAGTTACAGGCAGTTTTTTGAGTCCCAAAGCTTTGGTTGGAGTTTTACACACATTTGCAGTTTTTTATTGCTTAAAAACGCTTTTCAGCGCCTGCTGTACACGTTTTCTATTTTGACCAATAACTTCAGAAAGGATGCTTTCCCAGTAAAATCTCTGGCTATTTAGAGTAGAACTCTCACCTTTATACTAGTTACAGGCAGTTTTTTGAGTCCCAAAGCTTTGGTTGGAGTTTTACACACATTTGCAGTTTTTTATTGCTTAAAAACGCTTTTCAGCACCTGCTGTACACGTTTTCTATTTTGACCAATAACTTCAGAAAGGATGCTTTCCCAGTAAAATCTCTGGCTATTTAGAGTAGAACTCTCACCTTTATACTAGTTACAGGCAGTTTTTTGAGTCCCAAAGCTTTGGTTGGAGTTTTACACACATTTGCAGTTTTTTATTGCTTAAAAACGCTTTTCAGCGCCTGCTGTACACGTTTTCTATTTTGACCAATAACTTCAGAAAGGATGCTTTCCCAGTAAAATCTCTGGCTATTTAGAGTAGAACTCTCACCTTTATACTAGTTACAGGCAGTTTTTTGAGTCCCAAAGCTTTGGTTGGAGTTTTACACACATTTGCAGTTTTTTATTGCTTAAAAACGCTTTTCAGCGCCTGCTGTACACGTTTTCTATTTTGACCAATAACTTCAGAAAGGATGCTTTCCCAGTAAAATCTCTGGCTATTTAGAGTAGAACTCTCACCTTTATACTAGTTACAGGCAGTTTTTTGAGTCCCAAAGCTTTGGTTGGAGTTTTACACACATTTGCAGTTTTTTATTGCTTAAAAACGCTTTTCAGCGCCTGCTGTACACGTTTTCTATTTTGACCAATAACTTCAGAAAGGATGCTTTCCCAGTAAAATCTCTGGCTATTTAGAGTAGAACTCTCACCTTTATACTAGTTACAGGCAGTTTTTTGAGTCCCAAAGCTTTGGTTGGAGTTTTACACACATTTGCAGTTTTTTATTGCTTAAAAACGCTTTTCAGCGCCTGCTGTACACGTTTTCTATTTTGACCAATAACTTCAGAAAGGATGCTTTCCCAGTAAAATCTCTGGCTATTTAGAGTAGAACTCTCACCTTTATACTAGTTACAGGCAGTTTTTTGAGTCCCAAAGCTTTGGTTGGAGTTTTACACACATTTGCAGTTTTTTATTGCTTAAAAACGCTTTTCAGCGCCTGCTGTACACGTTTTCTATTTTGACCAATAACTTCAGAAAGGATGCTTTCCCAGTAAAATCTCTGGCTATTTAGAGTAGAACTCTCACCTTTATACTAGTTACAGGCAGTTTTTTGAGTCCCAAAGCTTTGGTTGGAGTTTTACACACATTTGCAGTTTTTTATTGCTTAAAAACGCTTTTCAGCGCCTGCTGTACACGTTTTCTATTTTGACCAATAACTTCAGAAAGGATGCTTTCCCAGTAAAATCTCTGGCTATTTAGAGTAGAACTCTCACCTTTATACTAGTTACAGGCAGTTTTTTGAGTCCCAAAGCTTTGGTTGGAGTTTTACACACATTTGCAGTTTTTTATTGCTTAAAAACGCTTTTCAGCGCCTGCTGTACACGTTTTCTATTTTGACCAATAACTTCAGAAAGGATGCTTTCCCAGTAAAATCTCTTGCTATTTAGAGTAGAACTCTCACCTTTATACTAGTTACAGGCAGTTTTTTGAGTCCCAAAGCTTTGGTTGGAGTTTTACACACATTTGCAGTTTTTTATTGCTTAAAAACGCTTTTCAGCGCCTGCTGTACACGTTTTCTATTTTGACCAATAACTTCAAAAAGGATGCTTTCCCAGTAAAATCTCTGGCTATTTAGAGTAGAACTCTCACCTTTATACTAGTTACAGGCAGTTTTTTGAGTCCCAAAGCTTTGGTTGGAGTTTTACACACATTTGCAGTTTTTTATTGCTTAAAAACGCTTTTCAGCGCCTGCTGTACACGTTTTCTATTTTGACCAATAACTTCAGAAAGGATGCTTTCCCAGTAAAATCTCTGGCTATTTAGAGTAGAACTCTCACCTTTATACTAGTTACAGGCAGTTTTTTGAGTCCCAAAGCTTTGGTTGGAGTTTTACACACATTTGCAGTTTTTTATTGCTTAAAAACGCTTTTCAGCGCCTGCTGTACACGTTTTCTATTTTGACCAATAACTTCAGAAAGGATGCTTTCCCAGTAAAATCTCTGGCTATTTAGAGTAGAACTCTCACCTTTATACTAGTTACAGGCAGTTTTTTGAGTCCCAAAGCTTTGGTTGGAGTTTTACACACATTTGCAGTTTTTTATTGCTTAAAAACGCTTTTCAGCGCCTGCTGTACACGTTTTCTATTTTGACCAATAACTTCAGAAAGGATGCTTTCCCAGTAAAATCTCTGGCTATTTAGAGTAGAACTCTCACCTTTATACTAGTTACAGGCAGTTTTTTGAGTCCCAAAGCTTTGGTTGGAGTTTTACACACATTTGCAGTTTTTTATTGCTTAAAAACGCTTTTCAGCGCCTGCTGTACACGTTTTCTATTTTGACCAATAACTTCAGAAAGGATGCTTTCCCAGTAAAATCTCTGGCTATTTAGAGTAGAACTCTCACCTTTATACTAGTTACAGGCAGTTTTTTGAGTCCCAAAGCTTTGGTTGGAGTTTTACACACATTTGCAGTTTTTTATTGCTTAAAAACGCTTTTCAGCACCTGCTGTACACGTTTTCTATTTTGACCAATAACTTCAGAAAGGATGCTTTCCCAGTAAAATCTCTGGCTATTTAGAGTAGAACTCTCACCTTTATACTAGTTACAGGCAGTTTTTTGAGTCCCAAAGCTTTGGTTGGAGTTTTACACACATTTGCAGTTTTTTATTGCTTAAAAACGCTTTTCAGCGCCTGCTGTACACGTTTTCTATTTTGACCAATAACTTCAGAAAGGATGCTTTCCCAGTAAAATCTCTGGCTATTTAGAGTAGAACTCTCACCTTTATACTAGTTACAGGCAGTTTTTTTGAGTCCCAAAGCTTTGGTTGGAGTTTTACACACATTTGCAGTTTTTTATTGCTTAAAAACGCTTTTCAGCGCCTGCTGTACACGTTTTCTATTTTGACCAATAACTTCAGAAAGGATGCTTTCCCAGTAAAATCTCTTGCTATTTAGAGTAGAACTCTCACCTTTATACTAGTTACAGGCAGTTTTTTGAGTCCCAAAGCTTTGGTTGGAGTTTTACACACATTTGCAGTTTTTTTATTGCTTAAAAACGCTTTTCAGCGCCTGCTGTACACGTTTTCTATTTTGACCAATAACTTCAGAAAGGATGCTTTCCCAGTAAAATCTCTGGCTATTTAGAGTAGAACTCTCACCTTTATACTAGTTACAGGCAGTTTTTTGAGTCCCAAAGCTTTGGTTGGAGTTTTACACACATTTGCAGTTTTTTATTGCTTAAAAACGCTTTTCAGCGCCTGCTGTACACGTTTTCTATTTTGACCAATAACTTCAGAAAGGATGCTTTCCCAGTAAAATCTCTGGCTATTTAGAGTAGAACTCTCACCTTTATACTAGTTACAGGCAGTTTTTTGAGTCCCAAAGCTTTGGTTGGAGTTTTACACACATTTGCAGTTTTTTATTGCTTAAAAACGCTTTTCAGCGCCTGCTGTACACGTTTTCTATTTTGACCAATAACTTCAGAAAGGATGCTTTCCCAGTAAAATCTCTGGCTATTTAGAGTAGAACTCTCACCTTTATACTAGTTACAGGCAGTTTTTTGAGTCCCAAAGCTTTGGTTGGAGTTTTACACACATTTGCAGTTTTTTATTGCTTAAAAACGCTTTTCAGCGCCTGCTGTACACGTTTTCTATTTTGACCAATAACTTCAGAAAGGATGCTTTCCCAGTAAAATCTCTGGCTATTTAGAGTAGAACTCTCACCTTTATACTAGTTACAGGCAGTTTTTTGAGTCCCAAAGCTTTGGTTGGAGTTTTACACACATTTGCAGTTTTTTATTGCTTAAAAACGCTTTTCAGCGCCTGCTGTACACGTTTTCTATTTTGACCAATAACTTCAGAAAGGATGCTTTCCCAGTAAAATCTCTGGCTATTTAGAGTAGAACTCTCACCTTTATACTAGTTACAGGCAGTTTTTTGAGTCCCAAAGCTTTGGTTGGAGTTTTACACACATTTGCAGTTTTTTATTGCTTAAAAACGCTTTTCAGCGCCTGCTGTACACGTTTTCTATTTTGACCAATAACTTCAGAAAGGATGCTTTCCCAGTAAAATCTCTGGCTATTTAGAGTAGAACTCTCACCTTTATACTAGTTACAGGCAGTTTTTTGAGTCCCAAAGCTTTGGTTGGAGTTTTACACACATTTGCAGTTTTTTATTGCTTAAAAACGCTTTTCAGCGCCTGCTGTACACGTTTTCTATTTTGACCAATAACTTCAGAAAGGATGCTTTCCCAGTAAAATCTCTGGCTATTTAGAGTAGAACTCTCACCTTTATACTAGTTACAGGCAGTTTTTTGAGTCCCAAAGCTTTGGTTGGAGTTTTACACACATTTGCAGTTTTTTATTGCTTAAAAACGCTTTTCAGCGCCTGCTGTACACGTTTTCTATTTTGACCAATAACTTCAGAAAGGATGCTTTCCCAGTAAAATCTCTGGCTATTTAGAGTAGAACTCTCACCTTTATACTAGTTACAGGCAGTTTTTTGAGTCCCAAAGCTTTGGTTGGAGTTTTACACACATTTGCAGTTTTTTATTGCTTAAAAACGCTTTTCAGCGCCTGCTGTACACGTTTTCTATTTTGACCAATAACTTCAGAAAGGATGCTTTCCCAGTAAAATCTCTGGCTATTTAGAGTAGAACTCTCACCTTTATACTAGTTACAGGCAGTTTTTTGAGTCCCAAAGCTTTGGTTGGAGTTTTACACACATTTGCAGTTTTTTATTGCTTAAAAACGCTTTTCAGCGCCTGCTGTACACGTTTTCTATTTTGACCAATAACTTCAGAAAGGATGCTTTCCCAGTAAAATCTCTGGCTATTTAGAGTAGAACTCTCACCTTTATACTAGTTACAGGCAGTTTTTTGAGTCCCAAAGCTTTGGTTGGAGTTTTACACACATTTGCAGTTTTTTATTGCTTAAAAACGCTTTTCAGCGCCTGCTGTACACGTTTTCTATTTTGACCAATAACTTCAGAAAGGATGCTTTCCCAGTAAAATCTCTGGCTATTTAGAGTAGAACTCTCACCTTTATACTAGTTACAGGCAGTTTTTTGAGTCCCAAAGCTTTGGTTGGAGTTTTACACACATTTGCAGTTTTTTATTGCTTAAAAACGCTTTTCAGCGCCTGCTGTACACGTTTTCTATTTTGACCAATAACTTCAGAAAGGATGCTTTCCCAGTAAAATCTCTGGCTATTTAGAGTAGAACTCTCACCTTTATACTAGTTACAGGCAGTTTTTTGAGTCCCAAAGCTTTGGTTGGAGTTTTACACACATTTGCAGTTTTTTATTGCTTAAAAACGCTTTTCAGCGCCTGCTGTACACGTTTTCTATTTTGACCAATAACTTCAGAAAGGATGCTTTCCCAGTAAAATCTCTGGCTATTTAGAGTAGAACTCTCACCTTTATACTAGTTACAGGCAGTTTTTTGAGTCCCAAAGCTTTGGTTGGAGTTTTACACACATTTGCAGTTTTTTATTGCTTAAAAACGCTTTTCAGCGCCTGCTGTACACGTTTTCTATTTTGACCAATAACTTCAAAAAGGATGCTTTCCCAGTAAAATCTCTGGCTATTTAGAGTAGAACTCTCACCTTTATACTAGTTACAGGCAGTTTTTTGAGTCCCAAAGCTTTGGTTGGAGTTTTACACACATTTGCAGTTTTTTATTGCTTAAAAACGCTTTTCAGCGCCTGCTGTACACGTTTTCTATTTTGACCAATAACTTCACAAAGGATGCTTTCCCAGTAAAATCTCTGGCTATTTAGAGTAGAACTCTCACCTTTATACTAGTTACAGGCAGTTTTTTGAGTCCCAAAGCTTTGGTTGGAGTTTTACACACATTTGCAGTTTTTTATTGCTTAAAAACGCTTTTCAGCGCCTGCTGTACACGTTTTCTATTTTGACCAATAACTTCAGAAAGGATGCTTTCCCAGTAAAATCTCTGGCTATTTAGAGTAGAACTCTCACCTTTATACTAGTTACAGGCAGTTTTTTGAGTCCCAAAGCTTTGGTTGGAGTTTTACACACATTTGCAGTTTTTTATTGCTTAAAAACGCTTTTCAGCGCCTGCTGTACACGTTTTCTATTTTGACCAATAACTTCAGAAAGGATGCTTTCCCAGTAAAATCTCTGGCTATTTAGAGTAGAACTCTCACCTTTATACTAGTTACAGGCAGTTTTTTGAGTCCCAAAGCTTTGGTTGGAGTTTTACACACATTTGCAGTTTTTTATTGCTTAAAAACGCTTTTCAGCGCCTGCTGTACACGTTTTCTATTTTGACCAATAACTTCAGAAAGGATGCTTTCCCAGTAAAATCTCTGGCTATTTAGAGTAGAACTCTCACCTTTATACTAGTTACAGGCAGTTTTTTGAGTCCCAAAGCTTTGGTTGGAGTTTTACACACATTTGCAGTTTTTTATTGCTTAAAAACGCTTTTCAGCGCCTGCTGTACACGTTTTCTATTTTGACCAATAACTTCAGAAAGGATGCTTTCCCAGTAAAATCTCTGGCTATTTAGAGTAGAACTCTCACCTTTATACTAGTTACAGGCAGTTTTTTGAGTCCCAAAGCTTTGGTTGGAGTTTTACACACATTTGCAGTTTTTTATTGCTTAAAAACGCTTTTCAGCGCCTGCTGTACACGTTTTCTATTTTGACCAATAACTTCAGAAAGGATGCTTTCCCAGTAAAATCTCTGGCTATTTAGAGTAGAACTCTCACCTTTATACTAGTTACAGGCAGTTTTTTGAGTCCCAAAGCTTTGGTTGGAGTTTTACACACATTTGCAGTTTTTTATTGCTTAAAAACGCTTTTCAGCGCCTGCTGTACACGTTTTCTATTTTGACCAATAACTTCAGAAAGGATGCTTTCCCAGTAAAATCTCTGGCTATTTAGAGTAGAACTCTCACCTTTATACTAGTTACAGGCAGTTTTTTGAGTCCCAAAGCTTTGGTTGGAGTTTTACACACATTTGCAGTTTTTTATTGCTTAAAAACGCTTTTCAGCGCCTGCTGTACACGTTTTCTATTTTGACCAATAACTTCAAAAAGGATGCTTTCCCAGTAAAATCTCTGGCTATTTAGAGTAGAACTCTCACCTTTATACTAGTTACAGGCAGTTTTTTGAGTCCCAAAGCTTTGGTTGGAGTTTTACACACATTTGCAGTTTTTTATTGCTTAAAAACGCTTTTCAGCGCCTGCTGTACACGTTTTCTATTTTGACCAATAACTTCAGAAAGGATGCTTTCCCAGTAAAATCTCTGGCTATTTAGAGTAGAACTCTCACCTTTATACTAGTTACAGGCAGTTTTTTGAGTCCCAAAGCTTTGGTTGGAGTTTTACACACATTTGCAGTTTTTTATTGCTTAAAAACGCTTTTCAGCGCCTGCTGTACACGTTTTCTATTTTGACCAATAACTTCAGAAAGGATGCTTTCCCAGTAAAATCTCTGGCTATTTAGAGTAGAACTCTCACCTTTATACTAGTTACAGGCAGTTTTTTGAGTCCCAAAGCTTTGGTTGGAGTTTTACACACATTTGCAGTTTTTTATTGCTTAAAAACGCTTTTCAGCGCCTGCTGTACACGTTTTCTATTTTGACCAATAACTTCAGAAAGGATGCTTTCCCAGTAAAATCTCTGGCTATTTAGAGTAGAACTCTCACCTTTATACTAGTTACAGGCAGTTTTTTGAGTCCCAAAGCTTTGGTTGGAGTTTTACACACATTTGCAGTTTTTTATTGCTTAAAAACGCTTTTCAGCGCCTGCTGTACACGTTTTCTATTTTGACCAATAACTTCAGAAAGGATGCTTTCCCAGTAAAATCTCTGGCTATTTAGAGTAGAACTCTCACCTTTATACTAGTTACAGGCAGTTTTTTGAGTCCCAAAGCTTTGGTTGGAGTTTTACACACATTTGCAGTTTTTTATTGCTTAAAAACGCTTTTCAGCGCCTGCTGTACACGTTTTCTATTTTGACCAATAACTTCAGAAAGGATGCTTTCCCAGTAAAATCTCTGGCTATTTAGAGTAGAACTCTCACCTTTATACTAGTTACAGGCAGTTTTTTGAGTCCCAAAGCTTTGGTTGGAGTTTTACACACATTTGCAGTTTTTTATTGCTTAAAAACGCTTTTCAGCGCCTGCTGTACACGTTTTCTATTTTGACCAATAACTTCAGAAAGGATGCTTTCCCAGTAAAATCTCTGGCTATTTAGAGTAGAACTCTCACCTTTATACTAGTTACAGGCAGTTTTTTGAGTCCCAAAGCTTTGGTTGGAGTTTTACACACATTTGCAGTTTTTTATTGCTTAAAAACGCTTTTCAGCGCCTGCTGTACACGTTTTCTATTTTGACCAATAACTTCAGAAAGGATGCTTTCCCAGTAAAATCTCTGGCTATTTAGAGTAGAACTCTCACCTTTATACTAGTTACAGGCAGTTTTTTGAGTCCCAAAGCTTTGGTTGGAGTTTTACACACATTTGCAGTTTTTTATTGCTTAAAAACGCTTTTCAGCGCCTGCTGTACACGTTTTCTATTTTGACCAATAACTTCAGAAAGGATGCTTTCCCAGTAAAATCTCTGGCTATTTAGAGTAGAACTCTCACCTTTATACTAGTTACAGGCAGTTTTTTGAGTCCCAAAGCTTTGGTTGGAGTTTTACACACATTTGCAGTTTTTTATTGCTTAAAAACGCTTTTCAGCGCCTGCTGTACACGTTTTCTATTTTGACCAATAACTTCAGAAAGGATGCTTTCCCAGTAAAATCTCTGGCTATTTAGAGTAGAACTCTCACCTTTATACTAGTTACAGGCAGTTTTTTGAGTCCCAAAGCTTTGGTTGGAGTTTTACACACATTTGCAGTTTTTTATTGCTTAAAAACGCTTTTCAGCGCCTGCTGTACACGTTTTCTATTTTGACCAATAACTTCAGAAAGGATGCTTTCCCAGTAAAATCTCTGGCTATTTAGAGTAGAACTCTCACCTTTATACTAGTTACAGGCAGTTTTTTGAGTCCCAAAGCTTTGGTTGGAGTTTTACACACATTTGCAGTTTTTTATTGCTTAAAAACGCTTTTCAGCGCCTGCTGTACACGTTTTCTATTTTGACCAATAACTTCAAAAAGGATGCTTTCCCAGTAAAATCTCTGGCTATTTAGAGTAGAACTCTCACCTTTATACTAGTTACAGGCAGTTTTTTGAGTCCCAAAGCTTTGGTTGGAGTTTTACACACATTTGCAGTTTTTTATTGCTTAAAAACGCTTTTCAGCGCCTGCTGTACACGTTTTCTATTTTGACCAATAACTTCAGAAAGGATGCTTTCCCAGTAAAATCTCTGGCTATTTAGAGTAGAACTCTCACCTTTATACTAGTTACAGGCAGTTTTTTGAGTCCCAAAGCTTTGGTTGGAGTTTTACACACATTTGCAGTTTTTTATTGCTTAAAAACGCTTTTCAGCGCCTGCTGTACACGTTTTCTATTTTGACCAATAACTTCAGAAAGGATGCTTTCCCAGTAAAATCTCTGGCTATTTAGAGTAGAACTCTCACCTTTATACTAGTTACAGGCAGTTTTTTGAGTCCCAAAGCTTTGGTTGGAGTTTTA
Source organism: Phyllopteryx taeniolatus (assembly GCF_024500385.1). Lineage (NCBI taxonomy): Eukaryota > Metazoa > Chordata > Actinopteri > Syngnathiformes > Syngnathidae > Phyllopteryx > Phyllopteryx taeniolatus. The sequence continues at coordinate 4,471,194 of NC_084511.1, forward strand.
CACACATTTGCAGTTTTTTATTGCTTAAAAACGCTTTTCAGCGCCTGCTGTACACGTTTTCTATTTTGACCAATAACTTCAGAAAGGATGCTTTCCCAGTAAAATCTCTGGCTATTTAGAGTAGAACTCTCACCTTTATACTAGTTACAGGCAGTTTTTTGAGTCCCAAAGCTTTGGTTGGAGTTTTACACACATTTGCAGTTTTTTATTGCTTAAAAACGCTTTTCAGCGCCTGCTGTACACGTTTTCTATTTTGACCAATAACTTCAGAAAGGATGCTTTCCCAGTAAAATCTCTGGCTATTTAGAGTAGAACTCTCACCTTTATACTAGTTACAGGCAGTTTTTTGAGTCCCAAAGCTTTGGTTGGAGTTTTACACACATTTGCAGTTTTTTATTGCTTAAAAACGCTTTTCAGCGCCTGCTGTACACGTTTTCTATTTTGACCAATAACTTCAAAAAGGATGCTTTCCCAGTAAAATCTCTGGCTATTTAGAGTAGAACTCTCACCTTTATACTAGTTACAGGCAGTTTTTTGAGTCCCAAAGCTTTGGTTGGAGTTTTACACACATTTGCAGTTTTTTATTGCTTAAAAACGCTTTTCAGCGCCTGCTGTACACGTTTTCTATTTTGACCAATAACTTCAAAAAGGATGCTTTCCCAGTAAAATCTCTGGCTATTTAGAGTAGAACTCTCACCTTTATACTAGTTACAGGCAGTTTTTTGAGTCCCAAAGCTTTGGTTGGAGTTTTACACACATTTGCAGTTTTTTATTGCTTAAAAACGCTTTTCAGCGCCTGCTGTACACGTTTTCTATTTTGACCAATAACTTCAAAAGGATGCTTTCCCAGTAAAATCTCTGGCTATTTAGAGTAGAACTCTCACCTTTATACTAGTTACAGGCAGTTTTTTGAGTCCCAAAGCTTTGGTTGGAGTTTTACACACATTTGCAGTTTTTTATTGCTTAAAAACGCTTTTCAGCGCCTGCTGTACACGTTTTCTATTTTGACCAATAACTTCAAAAAGGATGCTTTCCCAGTAAAATCTCTGGCTATTTAGAGTAGAACTCTCACCTTTATACTAGTTACAGGCAGTTTTTTGAGTCCCAAAGCTTTGGTTGGAGTTTTACACACATTTGCAGTTTTTTATTGCTTAAAAACGCTTTTCAGCGCCTGCTGTACACGTTTTCTATTTTGACCAATAACTTCAAAAAGGATGCTTTCCCAGTAAAATCTCTGGCTATTTAGAGTAGAACTCTCACCTTTATACTAGTTACAGGCAGTTTTTTGAGTCCCAAAGCTTTGGTTGGAGTTTTACACACATTTGCAGTTTTTTATTGCTTAAAAACGCTTTTCAGCGCCTGCTGTACACGTTTTCTATTTTGACCAATAACTTCAAAAAGGATGCTTTCCCAGTAAAATCTCTGGCTATTTAGAGTAGAACTCTCACCTTTATACTAGTTACAGGCAGTTTTTTGAGTCCCAAAGCTTTGGTTGGAGTTTTACACACATTTGCAGTTTTTTATTGCTTAAAAACGCTTTTCAGCGCCTGCTGTACACGTTTTCTATTTTGACCAATAACTTCAAAAGGATGCTTTCCCAGTAAAATCTCTGGCTATTTAGAGTAGAACTCTCACCTTTATACTAGTTACAGGCAGTTTTTTGAGTCCCAAAGCTTTGGTTGGAGTTTTACACACATTTGCAGTTTTTTATTGCTTAAAAACGCTTTTCAGCGCCTGCTGTACACGTTTTCTATTTTGACCAATAACTTCAAAAAGGATGCTTTCCCAGTAAAATCTCTGGCTATTTAGAGTAGAACTCTCACCTTTATACTAGTTACAGGCAGTTTTTTGAGTCCCAAAGCTTTGGTTGGAGTTTTACACACATTTGCAGTTTTTTATTGCTTAAAAACGCTTTTCAGCGCCTGCTGTACACGTTTTCTATTTTGACCAATAACTTCAAAAAGGATGCTTTCCCAGTAAAATCTCTGGCTATTTAGAGTAGAACTCTCACCTTTATACTAGTTACAGGCAGTTTTTTGAGTCCCAAAGCTTTGGTTGGAGTTTTACACACATTTGCAGTTTTTTATTGCTTAAAAACGCTTTTCAGCGCCTGCTGTACACGTTTTCTATTTTGACCAATAACTTCAAAAAGGATGCTTTCCCAGTAAAATCTCTGGCTATTTAGAGTAGAACTCTCACCTTTATACTAGTTACAGGCAGTTTTTTGAGTCCCAAAGCTTTGGTTGGAGTTTTACACACATTTGCAGTTTTTTATTGCTTAAAAACGCTTTTCAGCGCCTGCTGTACACGTTTTCTATTTTGACCAATAACTTCAAAAAGGATGCTTTCCCAGTAAAATCTCTGGCTATTTAGAGTAGAACTCTCACCTTTATACTAGTTACAGGCAGTTTTTTGAGTCCCAAAGCTTTGGTTGGAGTTTTACACACATTTGCAGTTTTTTATTGCTTAAAAACGCTTTTCAGCGCCTGCTGTACACGTTTTCTATTTTGACCAATAACTTCAAAAAGGATGCTTTCCCAGTAAAATCTCTGGCTATTTAGAGTAGAACTCTCACCTTTATACTAGTTACAGGCAGTTTTTTGAGTCCCAAAGCTTTGGTTGGAGTTTTACACACATTTGCAGTTTTTTATTGCTTAAAAACGCTTTTCAGCGCCTGCTGTACACGTTTTCTATTTTGACCAATAACTTCAAAAAGGATGCTTTCCCAGTAAAATCTCTGGCTATTTAGAGTAGAACTCTCACCTTTATACTAGTTACAGGCAGTTTTTTGAGTCCCAAAGCTTTGGTTGGAGTTTTACACACATTTGCAGTTTTTTATTGCTTAAAAACGCTTTTCAGCGCCTGCTGTACACGTTTTCTATTTTGACCAATAACTTCAAAAAGGATGCTTTCCCAGTAAAATCTCTGGCTATTTAGAGTAGAACTCTCACCTTTATACTAGTTACAGGCAGTTTTTTGAGTCCCAAAGCTTTGGTTGGAGTTTTACACACATTTGCAGTTTTTTATTGCTTAAAAACGCTTTTCAGCGCCTGCTGTACACGTTTTCTATTTTGACCAATAACTTCAAAAAGGATGCTTTCCCAGTAAAATCTCTGGCTATTTAGAGTAGAACTCTCACCTTTATACTAGTTACAGGCAGTTTTTTGAGTCCCAAAGCTTTGGTTGGAGTTTTACACACATTTGCAGTTTTTTATTGCTTAAAAACGCTTTTCAGCGCCTGCTGTACACGTTTTCTATTTTGACCAATAACTTCAAAAAGGATGCTTTCCCAGTAAAATCTCTGGCTATTTAGAGTAGAACTCTCACCTTTATACTAGTTACAGGCAGTTTTTTGAGTCCCAAAGCTTTGGTTGGAGTTTTACACACATTTGCAGTTTTTTATTGCTTAAAAACGCTTTTCAGCGCCTGCTGTACACGTTTTCTATTTTGACCAATAACTTCAAAAAGGATGCTTTCCCAGTAAAATCTCTGGCTATTTAGAGTAGAACTCTCACCTTTATACTAGTTACAGGCAGTTTTTTGAGTCCCAAAGCTTTGGTTGGAGTTTTACACACATTTGCAGTTTTTTATTGCTTAAAAACGCTTTTCAGCGCCTGCTGTACACGTTTTCTATTTTGACCAATAACTTCAAAAAGGATGCTTTCCCAGTAAAATCTCTGGCTATTTAGAGTAGAACTCTCACCTTTATACTAGTTACAGGCAGTTTTTTGAGTCCCAAAGCTTTGGTTGGAGTTTTACACACATTTGCAGTTTTTTATTGCTTAAAAACGCTTTTCAGCGCCTGCTGTACACGTTTTCTATTTTGACCAATAACTTCAAAAAGGATGCTTTCCCAGTAAAATCTCTGGCTATTTAGAGTAGAACTCTCACCTTTATACTAGTTACAGGCAGTTTTTTGAGTCCCAAAGCTTTGGTTGGAGTTTTACACACATTTGCAGTTTTTTATTGCTTAAAAACGCTTTTCAGCGCCTGCTGTACACGTTTTCTATTTTGACCAATAACTTCAAAAAGGATGCTTTCCCAGTAAAATCTCTGGCTATTTAGAGTAGAACTCTCACCTTTATACTAGTTACAGGCAGTTTTTTGAGTCCCAAAGCTTTGGTTGGAGTTTTACACACATTTGCAGTTTTTTATTGCTTTAAAAACGCTTTTCAGCGCCTGCTGTACACGTTTTCTATTTTGACCAATAACTTCAAAAAGGATGCTTTCCCAGTAAAATCTCTGGCTATTTAGAGTAGAACTCTCACCTTTATACTAGTTACAGGCAGTTTTTTGAGTCCCAAAGCTTTGGTTGGAGTTTTACACACATTTGCAGTTTTTTATTGCTTAAAAACGCTTTTCAGCGCCTGCTGTACACGTTTTCTATTTTGACCAATAACTTCAAAAAGGATGCTTTCCCAGTAAAATCTCTGGCTATTTAGAGTAGAACTCTCACCTTTATACTAGTTACAGGCAGTTTTTTGAGTCCCAAAGCTTTGGTTGGAGTTTTACACACATTTGCAGTTTTTTATTGCTTAAAAACGCTTTTCAGCGCCTGCTGTACACGTTTTCTATTTTGACCAATAACTTCAAAAGGATGCTTTCCCAGTAAAATCTCTGGCTATTTAGAGTAGAACTCTCACCTTTATACTAGTTACAGGCAGTTTTTTGAGTCCCAAAGCTTTGGTTGGAGTTTTACACACATTTGCAGTTTTTTATTGCTTAAAAACGCTTTTCAGCGCCTGCTGTACACGTTTTCTATTTTGACCAATAACTTCAAAAAGGATGCTTTCCCAGTAAAATCTCTGGCTATTTAGAGTAGAACTCTCACCTTTATACTAGTTACAGGCAGTTTTTTGAGTCCCAAAGCTTTGGTTGGAGTTTTACACACATTTGCAGTTTTTTATTGCTTAAAAACGCTTTTCAGCGCCTGCTGTACACGTTTTCTATTTTGACCAATAACTTCAAAAAGGATGCTTTCCCAGTAAAATCTCTGGCTATTTAGAGTAGAACTCTCACCTTTATACTAGTTACAGGCAGTTTTTTGAGTCCCAAAGCTTTGGTTGGAGTTTTACACACATTTGCAGTTTTTTATTGCTTAAAAACGCTTTTCAGCGCCTGCTGTACACGTTTTCTATTTTGACCAATAACTTCAAAAAGGATGCTTTCCCAGTAAAATCTCTGGCTATTTAGAGTAGAACTCTCACCTTTATACTAGTTACAGGCAGTTTTTTGAGTCCCAAAGCTTTGGTTGGAGTTTTACACACATTTGCAGTTTTTTATTGCTTAAAAACGCTTTTCAGCGCCTGCTGTACACGTTTTCTATTTTGACCAATAACTTCAAAAAGGATGCTTTCCCAGTAAAATCTCTGGCTATTTAGAGTAGAACTCTCACCTTTATACTAGTTACAGGCAGTTTTTTGAGTCCCAAAGCTTTGGTTGGAGTTTTACACACATTTGCAGTTTTTTATTGCTTAAAAACGCTTTTCAGCGCCTGCTGTACACGTTTTCTATTTTGACCAATAACTTCAAAAGGATGCTTTCCCAGTAAAATCTCTGGCTATTTAGAGTAGAACTCTCACCTTTATACTAGTTACAGGCAGTTTTTTGAGTCCCAAAGCTTTGGTTGGAGTTTTACACACATTTGCAGTTTTTTATTGCTTAAAAACGCTTTTCAGCGCCTGCTGTACACGTTTTCTATTTTGACCAATAACTTCAAAAAGGATGCTTTCCCAGTAAAATCTCTGGCTATTTAGAGTAGAACTCTCACCTTTATACTAGTTACAGGCAGTTTTTTGAGTCCCAAAGCTTTGGTTGGAGTTTTACACACATTTGCAGTTTTTTATTGCTTAAAAACGCTTTTCAGCGCCTGCTGTACACGTTTTCTATTTTGACCAATAACTTCAAAAAGGATGCTTTCCCAGTAAAATCTCTGGCTATTTAGAGTAGAACTCTCACCTTTATACTAGTTACAGGCAGTTTTTTGAGTCCCAAAGCTTTGGTTGGAGTTTTACACACATTTGCAGTTTTTTATTGCTTAAAAACGCTTTTCAGCGCCTGCTGTACACGTTTTCTATTTTGACCAATAACTTCAAAAAGGATGCTTTCCCAGTAAAATCTCTGGCTATTTAGAGTAGAACTCTCACCTTTATACTAGTTACAGGCAGTTTTTTGAGTCCCAAAGCTTTGGTTGGAGTTTTACACACATTTGCAGTTTTTTATTGCTTAAAAACGCTTTTCAGCGCCTGCTGTACACGTTTTCTATTTTGACCAATAACTTCAAAAAGGATGCTTTCCCAGTAAAATCTCTGGCTATTTAGAGTAGAACTCTCACCTTTATACTAGTTACAGGCAGTTTTTTGAGTCCCAAAGCTTTGGTTGGAGTTTTACACACATTTGCAGTTTTTTATTGCTTAAAAACGCTTTTCAGCGCCTGCTGTACACGTTTTCTATTTTGACCAATAACTTCAAAAAGGATGCTTTCCCAGTAAAATCTCTGGCTATTTAGAGTAGAACTCTCACCTTTATACTAGTTACAGGCAGTTTTTTGAGTCCCAAAGCTTTGGTTGGAGTTTTACACACATTTGCAGTTTTTTATTGCTTAAAAACGCTTTTCAGCGCCTGCTGTACACGTTTTCTATTTTGACCAATAACTTCAAAAAGGATGCTTTCCCAGTAAAATCTCTGGCTATTTAGAGTAGAACTCTCACCTTTATACTAGTTACAGGCAGTTTTTTGAGTCCCAAAGCTTTGGTTGGAGTTTTACACACATTTGCAGTTTTTTATTGCTTAAAAACGCTTTTCAGCGCCTGCTGTACACGTTTTCTATTTTGACCAATAACTTCAAAAAGGATGCTTTCCCAGTAAAATCTCTGGCTATTTAGAGTAGAACTCTCACCTTTATACTAGTTACAGGCAGTTTTTTGAGTCCCAAAGCTTTGGTTGGAGTTTTACACACATTTGCAGTTTTTTATTGCTTAAAAACGCTTTTCAGCGCCTGCTGTACACGTTTTCTATTTTGACCAATAACTTCAAAAAGGATGCTTTCCCAGTAAAATCTCTGGCTATTTAGAGTAGAACTCTCACCTTTATACTAGTTACAGGCAGTTTTTTGAGTCCCAAAGCTTTGGTTGGAGTTTTACACACATTTGCAGTTTTTTATTGCTTAAAAACGCTTTTCAGCGCCTGCTGTACACGTTTTCTATTTTGACCAATAACTTCAAAAAGGATGCTTTCCCAGTAAAATCTCTGGCTATTTAGAGTAGAACTCTCACCTTTATACTAGTTACAGGCAGTTTTTTGAGTCCCAAAGCTTTGGTTGGAGTTTTACACACATTTGCAGTTTTTTATTGCTTAAAAACGCTTTTCAGCGCCTGCTGTACACGTTTTCTATTTTGACCAATAACTTCAAAAAGGATGCTTTCCCAGTAAAATCTCTGGCTATTTAGAGTAGAACTCTCACCTTTATACTAGTTACAGGCAGTTTTTTGAGTCCCAAAGCTTTGGTTGGAGTTTTACACACATTTGCAGTTTTTTATTGCTTAAAAACGCTTTTCAGCGCCTGCTGTACACGTTTTCTATTTTGACCAATAACTTCAAAAAGGATGCTTTCCCAGTAAAATCTCTGGCTATTTAGAGTAGAACTCTCACCTTTATACTAGTTACAGGCAGTTTTTTGAGTCCCAAAGCTTTGGTTGGAGTTTTACACACATTTGCAGTTTTTTATTGCTTAAAAACGCTTTTCAGCGCCTGCTGTACACGTTTTCTATTTTGACCAATAACTTCAAAAAGGATGCTTTCCCAGTAAAATCTCTGGCTATTTAGAGTAGAACTCTCACCTTTATACTAGTTACAGGCAGTTTTTTGAGTCCCAAAGCTTTGGTTGGAGTTTTACACACATTTGCAGTTTTTTATTGCTTAAAAACGCTTTTCAGCGCCTGCTGTACACGTTTTCTATTTTGACCAATAACTTCAAAAAGGATGCTTTCCCAGTAAAATCTCTGGCTATTTAGAGTAGAACTCTCACCTTTATACTAGTTACAGGCAGTTTTTTGAGTCCCAAAGCTTTGGTTGGAGTTTTACACACATTTGCAGTTTTTTATTGCTTAAAAACGCTTTTCAGCGCCTGCTGTACACGTTTTCTATTTTGACCAATAACTTCAAAAAGGATGCTTTCCCAGTAAAATCTCTGGCTATTTAGAGTAGAACTCTCACCTTTATACTAGTTACAGGCAGTTTTTTGAGTCCCAAAGCTTTGGTTGGAGTTTTACACACATTTGCAGTTTTTTATTGCTTAAAAACGCTTTTCAGCGCCTGCTGTACACGTTTTCTATTTTGACCAATAACTTCAAAAAGGATGCTTTCCCAGTAAAATCTCTGGCTATTTAGAGTAGAACTCTCACCTTTATACTAGTTACAGGCAGTTTTTTGAGTCCCAAAGCTTTGGTTGGAGTTTTACACACATTTGCAGTTTTTTATTGCTTAAAAACGCTTTTCAGCGCCTGCTGTACACGTTTTCTATTTTGACCAATAACTTCAAAAAGGATGCTTTCCCAGTAAAATCTCTGGCTATTTAGAGTAGAACTCTCACCTTTATACTAGTTACAGGCAGTTTTTTGAGTCCCAAAGCTTTGGTTGGAGTTTTACACACATTTGCAGTTTTTTATTGCTTAAAAACGCTTTTCAGCGCCTGCTGTACACGTTTTCTATTTTGACCAATAACTTCAAAAAGGATGCTTTCCCAGTAAAATCTCTGGCTATTTAGAGTAGAACTCTCACCTTTATACTAGTTACAGGCAGTTTTTTGAGTCCCAAAGCTTTGGTTGGAGTTTTACACACATTTGCAGTTTTTTATTGCTTAAAAACGCTTTTCAGCGCCTGCTGTACACGTTTTCTATTTTGACCAATAACTTCAAAAAGGATGCTTTCCCAGTAAAATCTCTGGCTATTTAGAGTAGAACTCTCACCTTTATACTAGTTACAGGCAGTTTTTTGAGTCCCAAAGCTTTGGTTGGAGTTTTACACACATTTGCAGTTTTTTATTGCTTAAAAACGCTTTTCAGCGCCTGCTGTACACGTTTTCTATTTTGACCAATAACTTCAAAAAGGATGCTTTCCCAGTAAAATCTCTGGCTATTTAGAGTAGAACTCTCACCTTTATACTAGTTACAGGCAGTTTTTTGAGTCCCAAAGCTTTGGTTGGAGTTTTACACACATTTGCAGTTTTTTATTGCTTAAAAACGCTTTTCAGCGCCTGCTGTACACGTTTTCTATTTTGACCAATAACTTCAAAAAGGATGCTTTCCCAGTAAAATCTCTGGCTATTTAGAGTAGAACTCTCACCTTTATACTAGTTACAGGCAGTTTTTTGAGTCCCAAAGCTTTGGTTGGAGTTTTACACACATTTGCAGTTTTTTATTGCTTAAAAACGCTTTTCAGCGCCTGCTGTACACGTTTTCTATTTTGACCAATAACTTCAAAAAGGATGCTTTCCCAGTAAAATCTCTGGCTATTTAGAGTAGAACTCTCACCTTTATACTAGTTACAGGCAGTTTTTTGAGTCCCAAAGCTTTGGTTGGAGTTTTACACACATTTGCAGTTTTTTATTGCTTAAAAACGCTTTTCAGCGCCTGCTGTACACGTTTTCTATTTTGACCAATAACTTCAAAAAGGATGCTTTCCCAGTAAAATCTCTGGCTATTTAGAGTAGAACTCTCACCTTTATACTAGTTACAGGCAGTTTTTTGAGTCCCAAAGCTTTGGTTGGAGTTTTACACACATTTGCAGTTTTTTATTGCTTAAAAACGCTTTTCAGCGCCTGCTGTACACGTTTTCTATTTTGACCAATAACTTCAAAAAGGATGCTTTCCCAGTAAAATCTCTGGCTATTTAGAGTAGAACTCTCACCTTTATACTAGTTACAGGCAGTTTTTTGAGTCCCAAAGCTTTGGTTGGAGTTTTACACACATTTGCAGTTTTTTATTGCTTAAAAACGCTTTTCAGCGCCTGCTGTACACGTTTTCTATTTTGACCAATAACTTCAAAAAGGATGCTTTCCCAGTAAAATCTCTGGCTATTTAGAGTAGAACTCTCACCTTTATACTAGTTACAGGCAGTTTTTTGAGTCCCAAAGCTTTGGTTGGAGTTTTACACACATTTGCAGTTTTTTATTGCTTAAAAACGCTTTTCAGCGCCTGCTGTACACGTTTTCTATTTTGACCAATAACTTCAAAAAGGATGCTTTCCCAGTAAAATCTCTGGCTATTTAGAGTAGAACTCTCACCTTTATACTAGTTACAGGCAGTTTTTTGAGTCCCAAAGCTTTGGTTGGAGTTTTACACACATTTGCAGTTTTTTATTGCTTAAAAACGCTTTTCAGCGCCTGCTGTACACGTTTTCTATTTTGACCAATAACTTCAAAAAGGATGCTTTCCCAGTAAAATCTCTGGCTATTTAGAGTAGAACTCTCACCTTTATACTAGTTACAGGCAGTTTTTTGAGTCCCAAAGCTTTGGTTGGAGTTTTACACACATTTGCAGTTTTTTATTGCTTAAAAACGCTTTTCAGCGCCTGCTGTACACGTTTTCTATTTTGACCAATAACTTCAAAAAGGATGCTTTCCCAGTAAAATCTCTGGCTATTTAGAGTAGAACTCTCACCTTTATACTAGTTACAGGCAGTTTTTTGAGTCCCAAAGCTTTGGTTGGAGTTTTACACACATTTGCAGTTTTTTATTGCTTAAAAACGCTTTTCAGCGCCTGCTGTACACGTTTTCTATTTTGACCAATAACTTCAAAAAGGATGCTTTCCCAGTAAAATCTCTGGCTATTTAGAGTAGAACTCTCACCTTTATACTAGTTACAGGCAGTTTTTTGAGTCCCAAAGCTTTGGTTGGAGTTTTACACACATTTGCAGTTTTTTATTGCTTAAAAACGCTTTTCAGCGCCTGCTGTACACGTTTTCTATTTTGACCAATAACTTCAAAAAGGATGCTTTCCCAGTAAAATCTCTGGCTATTTAGAGTAGAACTCTCACCTTTATACTAGTTACAGGCAGTTTTTTGAGTCCCAAAGCTTTGGTTGGAGTTTTACACACATTTGCAGTTTTTTATTGCTTAAAAACGCTTTTCAGCGCCTGCTGTACACGTTTTCTATTTTGACCAATAACTTCAAAAAGGATGCTTTCCCAGTAAAATCTCTGGCTATTTAGAGTAGAACTCTCACCTTTATACTAGTTACAGGCAGTTTTTTGAGTCCCAAAGCTTTGGTTGGAGTTTTACACACATTTGCAGTTTTTTATTGCTTAAAAACGCTTTTCAGCGCCTGCTGTACACGTTTTCTATTTTGACCAATAACTTCAAAAGGATGCTTTCCAGTAAAATCTCTGGCTATTTAGAGTAGAACTCTCACCTTTATACTAGTTACAGGCAGTTTTTTGAGTCCCAAAGCTTTGGTTGGAGTTTTACACACATTTGCAGTTTTTTATTGCTTAAAAACGCTTTTCAGCGCCTGCTGTACACGTTTTCTATTTTGACCAATAACTTCAAAAAGGATGCTTTCCCAGTAAAATCTCTGGCTATTTAGAGTAGAACTCTCACCTTTATACTAGTTACAGGCAGTTTTTTGAGTCCCAAAGCTTTGGTTGGAGTTTTACACACATTTGCAGTTTTTTATTGCTTAAAAACGCTTTTCAGCGCCTGCTGTACACGTTTTCTATTTTGACCAATAACTTCAAAAGGATGCTTTCCCAGTAAAATCTCTGGCTATTTAGAGTAGAACTCTCACCTTTATACTAGTTACAGGCAGTTTTTTGAGTCCCAAAGCTTTGGTTGGAGTTTTACACACATTTGCAGTTTTTTATTGCTTAAAAACGCTTTTCAGCGCCTGCTGTACACGTTTTCTATTTTGACCAATAACTTCAAAAAGGATGCTTTCCCAGTAAAATCTCTGGCTATTTAGAGTAGAACTCTCACCTTTATACTAGTTACAGGCAGTTTTTTGAGTCCCAAAGCTTTGGTTGGAGTTTTACACACATTTGCAGTTTTTTATTGCTTAAAAACGCTTTTCAGCGCCTGCTGTACACGTTTTCTATTTTGACCAATAACTTCAAAAGGATGCTTTCCCAGTAAAATCTCTGGCTATTTAGAGTAGAACTCTCACCTTTATACTAGTTACAGGCAGTTTTTTGAGTCCCAAAGCTTTGGTTGGAGTTTTACACACATTTGCAGTTTTTTATTGCTTAAAAACGCTTTTCAGCGCCTGCTGTACACGTTTTCTATTTTGACCAATAACTTCAAAAAGGATGCTTTCCCAGTAAAATCTCTGGCTATTTAGAGTAGAACTCTCACCTTTATACTAGTTACAGGCAGTTTTTTGAGTCCCAAAGCTTTGGTTGGAGTTTTACACACATTTGCAGTTTTTTATTGCTTAAAAACGCTTTTCAGCGCCTGCTGTACACGTTTTCTATTTTGACCAATAACTTCAAAAAGGATGCTTTCCCAGTAAAATCTCTGGCTATTTAGAGTAGAACTCTCACCTTTATACTAGTTACAGGCAGTTTTTTGAGTCCCAAAGCTTTGGTTGGAGTTTTACACACATTTGCAGTTTTTTATTGCTTAAAAACGCTTTTCAGCGCCTGCTGTACACGTTTTCTATTTTGACCAATAACTTCAAAAAGGATGCTTTCCCAGTAAAATCTCTGGCTATTTAGAGTAGAACTCTCACCTTTATACTAGTTACAGGCAGTTTTTTGAGTCCCAAAGCTTTGGTTGGAGTTTTACACACATTTGCAGTTTTTTATTGCTTAAAAACGCTTTTCAGCGCCTGCTGTACACGTTTTCTATTTTGACCAATAACTTCAAAAAGGATGCTTTCCAGTAAAATCTCTGGCTATTTAGAGTAGAACTCTCACCTTTATACTAGTTACAGGCAGTTTTTTGAGTCCCAAAGCTTTGGTTGGAGTTTTACACACATTTGCAGTTTTTTATTGCTTAAAAACGCTTTTCAGCGCCTGCTGTACACGTTTTCTATTTTGACCAATAACTTCAAAAAGGATGCTTTCCCAGTAAAATCTCTGGCTATTTAGAGTAGAACTCTCACCTTTATACTAGTTACAGGCAGTTTTTTGAGTCCCAAAGCTTTGGTTGGAGTTTTACACACATTTGCAGTTTTTTATTGCTTAAAAACGCTTTTCAGCGCCTGCTGTACACGTTTTCTATTTTGACCAATAACTTCAAAAAGGATGCTTTCCCAGTAAAATCTCTGGCTATTTAGAGTAGAACTCTCACCTTTATACTAGTTACAGGCAGTTTTTTGAGTCCCAAAGCTTTGGTTGGAGTTTTACACACATTTGCAGTTTTTTATTGCTTAAAAACGCTTTTCAGCGCCTGCTGTACACGTTTTCTATTTTGACCAATAACTTCAAAAAGGATGCTTTCCCAGTAAAATCTCTGGCTATTTAGAGTAGAACTCTCACCTTTATACTAGTTACAGGCAGTTTTTTGAGTCCCAAAGCTTTGGTTGGAGTTTTACACACATTTGCAGTTTTTTATTGCTTAAAAACGCTTTTCAGCGCCTGCTGTACACGTTTTCTATTTTGACCAATAACTTCAAAAAGGATGCTTTCCCAGTAAAATCTCTGGCTATTTAGAGTAGAACTCTCACCTTTATACTAGTTACAGGCAGTTTTTTGAGTCCCAAAGCTTTGGTTGGAGTTTTACACACATTTGCAGTTTTTTATTGCTTAAAAACGCTTTTCAGCGCCTGCTGTACACGTTTTCTATTTTGACCAATAACTTCAAAAAGGATGCTTTCCCAGTAAAATCTCTGGCTATTTAGAGTAGAACTCTCACCTTTATACTAGTTACAGGCAGTTTTTTGAGTCCCAAAGCTTTGGTTGGAGTTTTACACACATTTGCAGTTTTTTATTGCTTAAAAACGCTTTTCAGCGCCTGCTGTACACGTTTTCTATTTTGACCAATAACTTCAAAAAGGATGCTTTCCCAGTAAAATCTCTGGCTATTTAGAGTAGAACTCTCACCTTTATACTAGTTACAGGCAGTTTTTTGAGTCCCAAAGCTTTGGTTGGAGTTTTACACACATTTGCAGTTTTTTATTGCTTAAAAACGCTTTTCAGCGCCTGCTGTACACGTTTTCTATTTTGACCAATAACTTCAAAAAGGATGCTTTCCCAGTAAAATCTCTGGCTATTTAGAGTAGAACTCTCACCTTTATACTAGTTACAGGCAGTTTTTTGAGTCCCAAAGCTTTGGTTGGAGTTTTACACACATTTGCAGTTTTTTATTGCTTAAAAACGCTTTTCAGCGCCTGCTGTACACGTTTTCTATTTTGACCAATAACTTCAAAAGGATGCTTTCCAGTAAAATCTCTGGCTATTTAGAGTAGAACTCTCACCTTTATACTAGTTACAGGCAGTTTTTTGAGTCCCAAAGCTTTGGTTGGAGTTTTACACACATTTGCAGTTTTTTATTGCTTAAAAACGCTTTTCAGCGCCTGCTGTACACGTTTTCTATTTTGACCAATAACTTCAAAAAGGATGCTTTCCCAGTAAAATCTCTGGCTATTTAGAGTAGAACTCTCACCTTTATACTAGTTACAGGCAGTTTTTTGAGTCCCAAAGCTTTGGTTGGAGTTTTACACACATTTGCAGTTTTTTATTGCTTAAAAACGCTTTTCAGCGCCTGCTGTACACGTTTTCTATTTTGACCAATAACTTCAAAAGGATGCTTTCCCAGTAAAATCTCTGGCTATTTAGAGTAGAACTCTCACCTTTATACTAGTTACAGGCAGTTTTTTGAGTCCCAAAGCTTTGGTTGGAGTTTTACACACATTTGCAGTTTTTTATTGCTTAAAAACGCTTTTCAGCGCCTGCTGTACACGTTTTCTATTTTGACCAATAACTTCAAAAGGATGCTTTCCCAGTAAAATCTCTGGCTATTTAGAGTAGAACTCTCACCTTTATACTAGTTACAGGCAGTTTTTTGAGTCCCAAAGCTTTGGTTGGAGTTTTACACACATTTGCAGTTTTTTATTGCTTAAAAACGCTTTTCAGCGCCTGCTGTACACGTTTTCTATTTTGACCAATAACTTCAAAAAGGATGCTTTCCCAGTAAAATCTCTGGCTATTTAGAGTAGAACTCTCACCTTTATACTAGTTACAGGCAGTTTTTTGAGTCCCAAAGCTTTGGTTGGAGTTTTACACACATTTGCAGTTTTTTATTGCTTAAAAACGCTTTTCAGCGCCTGCTGTACACGTTTTCTATTTTGACCAATAACTTCAAAAGGATGCTTTCCCAGTAAAATCTCTGGCTATTTAGAGTAGAACTCTCACCTTTATACTAGTTACAGGCAGTTTTTTGAGTCCCAAAGCTTTGGTTGGAGTTTTACACACATTTGCAGTTTTTTATTGCTTAAAAACGCTTTTCAGCGCCTGCTGTACACGTTTTCTATTTTGACCAATAACTTCAAAAAGGATGCTTTCCCAGTAAAATCTCTGGCTATTTAGAGTAGAACTCTCACCTTTATACTAGTTACAGGCAGTTTTTTGAGTCCCAAAGCTTTGGTTGGAGTTTTACACACATTTGCAGTTTTTTATTGCTTAAAAACGCTTTTCAGCGCCTGCTGTACACGTTTTCTATTTTGACCAATAACTTCAAAAAGGATGCTTTCCCAGTAAAATCTCTGGCTATTTAGAGTAGAACTCTCACCTTTATACTAGTTACAGGCAGTTTTTTGAGTCCCAAAGCTTTGGTTGGAGTTTTACACACATTTGCAGTTTTTTATTGCTTAAAAACGCTTTTCAGCGCCTGCTGTACACGTTTTCTATTTTGACCAATAACTTCAAAAAGGATGCTTTCCCAGTAAAATCTCTGGCTATTTAGAGTAGAACTCTCACCTTTATACTAGTTACAGGCAGTTTTTTGAGTCCCAAAGCTTTGGTTGGAGTTTTACACACATTTGCAGTTTTTTATTGCTTAAAAACGCTTTTCAGCGCCTGCTGTACACGTTTTCTATTTTGACCAATAACTTCAAAAAGGATGCTTTCCAGTAAAATCTCTGGCTATTTAGAGTAGAACTCTCACCTTTATACTAGTTACAGGCAGTTTTTTGAGTCCCAAAGCTTTGGTTGGAGTTTTACACACATTTGCAGTTTTTTATTGCTTAAAAACGCTTTTCAGCGCCTGCTGTACACGTTTTCTATTTTGACCAATAACTTCAAAAAGGATGCTTTCCAGTAAAATCTCTGGCTATTTAGAGTAGAACTCTCACCTTTATACTAGTTACAGGCAGTTTTTTGAGTCCCAAAGCTTTGGTTGGAGTTTTACACACATTTGCAGTTTTTTATTGCTTAAAAACGCTTTTCAGCGCCTGCTGTACACGTTTTCTATTTTGACCAATAACTTCAAAAAGGATGCTTTCCCAGTAAAATCTCTGGCTATTTAGAGTAGAACTCTCACCTTTATACTAGTTACAGGCAGTTTTTTGAGTCCCAAAGCTTTGGTTGGAGTTTTACACACATTTGCAGTTTTTTATTGCTTAAAAACGCTTTTCAGCGCCTGCTGTACACGTTTTCTATTTTGACCAATAACTTCAAAAAGGATGCTTTCCCAGTAAAATCTCTGGCTATTTAGAGTAGAACTCTCACCTTTATACTAGTTACAGGCAGTTTTTTGAGTCCCAAAGCTTTGGTTGGAGTTTTACACACATTTGCAGTTTTTTATTGCTTAAAAACGCTTTTCAGCGCCTGCTGTACACGTTTTCTATTTTGACCAATAACTTCAAAAAGGATGCTTTCCCAGTAAAATCTCTGGCTATTTAGAGTAGAACTCTCACCTTTATACTAGTTACAGGCAGTTTTTTGAGTCCCAAAGCTTTGGTTGGAGTTTTACACACATTTGCAGTTTTTTATTGCTTAAAAACGCTTTTCAGCGCCTGCTGTACACGTTTTCTATTTTGACCAATAACTTCAAAAAGGATGCTTTCCCAGTAAAATCTCTGGCTATTTAGAGTAGAACTCTCACCTTTATACTAGTTACAGGCAGTTTTTTGAGTCCCAAAGCTTTGGTTGGAGTTTTACACACATTTGCAGTTTTTTATTGCTTAAAAACGCTTTTCAGCGCCTGCTGTACACGTTTTCTATTTTGACCAATAACTTCAAAAAGGATGCTTTCCCAGTAAAATCTCTGGCTATTTAGAGTAGAACTCTCACCTTTATACTAGTTACAGGCAGTTTTTTGAGTCCCAAAGCTTTGGTTGGAGTTTTACACACATTTGCAGTTTTTTATTGCTTAAAAACGCTTTTCAGCGCCTGCTGTACACGTTTTCTATTTTGACCAATAACTTCAAAAGGATGCTTTCCAGTAAAATCTCTGGCTATTTAGAGTAGAACTCTCACCTTTATACTAGTTACAGGCAGTTTTTTGAGTCCCAAAGCTTTGGTTGGAGTTTTACACACATTTGCAGTTTTTTATTGCTTAAAAACGCTTTTCAGCGCCTGCTGTACACGTTTTCTATTTTGACCAATAACTTCAAAAAGGATGCTTTCCCAGTAAAATCTCTGGCTATTTAGAGTAGAACTCTCACCTTTATACTAGTTACAGGCAGTTTTTTGAGTCCCAAAGCTTTGGTTGGAGTTTTACACACATTTGCAGTTTTTTATTGCTTAAAAACGCTTTTCAGCGCCTGCTGTACACGTTTTCTATTTTGACCAATAACTTCAAAAAGGATGCTTTCCCAGTAAAATCTCTGGCTATTTAGAGTAGAACTCTCACCTTTATACTAGTTACAGGCAGTTTTTTGAGTCCCAAAGCTTTGGTTGGAGTTTTACACACATTTGCAGTTTTTTATTGCTTAAAAACGCTTTTCAGCGCCTGCTGTACACGTTTTCTATTTTGACCAATAACTTCAAAAAGGATGCTTTCCCAGTAAAATCTCTGGCTATTTAGAGTAGAACTCTCACCTTTATACTAGTTACAGGCAGTTTTTTGAGTCCCAAAGCTTTGGTTGGAGTTTTACACACATTTGCAGTTTTTTATTGCTTAAAAACGCTTTTCAGCGCCTGCTGTACACGTTTTCTATTTTGACCAATAACTTCAAAAAGGATGCTTTCCCAGTAAAATCTCTGGCTATTTAGAGTAGAACTCTCACCTTTATACTAGTTACAGGCAGTTTTTTGAGTCCCAAAGCTTTGGTTGGAGTTTTACACACATTTGCAGTTTTTTATTGCTTAAAAACGCTTTTCAGCGCCTGCTGTACACGTTTTCTATTTTGACCAATAACTTCAAAAAGGATGCTTTCCCAGTAAAATCTCTGGCTATTTAGAGTAGAACTCTCACCTTTATACTAGTTACAGGCAGTTTTTTGAGTCCCAAAGCTTTGGTTGGAGTTTTACACACATTTGCAGTTTTTTATTGCTTAAAAACGCTTTTCAGCGCCTGCTGTACACGTTTTCTATTTTGACCAATAACTTCAAAAAGGATGCTTTCCAGTAAAATCTCTGGCTATTTAGAGTAGAACTCTCACCTTTATACTAGTTACAGGCAGTTTTTTGAGTCCCAAAGCTTTGGTTGGAGTTTTACACACATTTGCAGTTTTTTATTGCTTAAAAACGCTTTTCAGCGCCTGCTGTACACGTTTTCTATTTTGACCAATAACTTCAAAAAGGATGCTTTCCCAGTAAAATCTCTGGCTATTTAGAGTAGAACTCTCACCTTTATACTAGTTACAGGCAGTTTTTTGAGTCCCAAAGCTTTGGTTGGAGTTTTACACACATTTGCAGTTTTTTATTGCTTAAAAACGCTTTTCAGCGCCTGCTGTACACGTTTTCTATTTTGACCAATAACTTCAAAAGGATGCTTTCCCAGTAAAATCTCTGGCTATTTAGAGTAGAACTCTCACCTTTATACTAGTTACAGGCAGTTTTTTGAGTCCCAAAGCTTTGGTTGGAGTTTTACACACATTTGCAGTTTTTTATTGCTTAAAAACGCTTTTCAGCGCCTGCTGTACACGTTTTCTATTTTGACCAATAACTTCAAAAGGATGCTTTCCCAGTAAAATCTCTGGCTATTTAGAGTAGAACTCTCACCTTTATACTAGTTACAGGCAGTTTTTTGAGTCCCAAAGCTTTGGTTGGAGTTTTACACACATTTGCAGTTTTTTATTGCTTAAAAACGCTTTTCAGCGCCTGCTGTACACGTTTTCTATTTTGACCAATAACTTCAAAAGGATGCTTTCCCAGTAAAATCTCTGGCTATTTAGAGTAGAACTCTCACCTTTATACTAGTTACAGGCAGTTTTTTGAGTCCCAAAGCTTTGGTTGGAGTTTTACACACATTTGCAGTTTTTTATTGCTTAAAAACGCTTTTCAGCGCCTGCTGTACACGTTTTCTATTTTGACCAATAACTTCAAAAAGGATGCTTTCCCAGTAAAATCTCTGGCTATTTAGAGTAGAACTCTCACCTTTATACTAGTTACAGGCAGTTTTTTGAGTCCCAAAGCTTTGGTTGGAGTTTTACACACATTTGCAGTTTTTTATTGCTTAAAAACGCTTTTCAGCGCCTGCTGTACACGTTTTCTATTTTGACCAATAACTTCAAAAGGATGCTTTCCCAGTAAAATCTCTGGCTATTTAGAGTAGAACTCTCACCTTTATACTAGTTACAGGCAGTTTTTTGAGTCCCAAAGCTTTGGTTGGAGTTTTACACACATTTGCAGTTTTTTATTGCTTAAAAACGCTTTTCAGCGCCTGCTGTACACGTTTTCTATTTTGACCAATAACTTCAAAAGGATGCTTTCCCAGTAAAATCTCTGGCTATTTAGAGTAGAACTCTCACCTTTATACTAGTTACAGGCAGTTTTTTGAGTCCCAAAGCTTTGGTTGGAGTTTTACACACATTTGCAGTTTTTTATTGCTTAAAAACGCTTTTCAGCGCCTGCTGTACACGTTTTCTATTTTGACCAATAACTTCAAAAAGGATGCTTTCCCAGTAAAATCTCTGGCTATTTAGAGTAGAACTCTCACCTTTATACTAGTTACAGGCAGTTTTTTGAGTCCCAAAGCTTTGGTTGGAGTTTTACACACATTTGCAGTTTTTTATTGCTTAAAAACGCTTTTCAGCGCCTGCTGTACACGTTTTCTATTTTGACCAATAACTTCAAAAGGATGCTTTCCCAGTAAAATCTCTGGCTATTTAGAGTAGAACTCTCACCTTTATACTAGTTACAGGCAGTTTTTTGAGTCCCAAAGCTTTGGTTGGAGTTTTACACACATTTGCAGTTTTTTATTGCTTAAAAACGCTTTTCAGCGCCTGCTGTACACGTTTTCTATTTTGACCAATAACTTCAAAAGGATGCTTTCCCAGTAAAATCTCTGGCTATTTAGAGTAGAACTCTCACCTTTATACTAGTTACAGGCAGTTTTTTGAGTCCCAAAGCTTTGGTTGGAGTTTTACACACATTTGCAGTTTTTTATTGCTTAAAAACGCTTTTCAGCGCCTGCTGTACACGTTTTCTATTTTGACCAATAACTTCAAAAAGGATGCTTTCCCAGTAAAATCTCTGGCTATTTAGAGTAGAACTCTCACCTTTATACTAGTTACAGGCAGTTTTTTGAGTCCCAAAGCTTTGGTTGGAGTTTTACACACATTTGCAGTTTTTTATTGCTTAAAAACGCTTTTCAGCGCCTGCTGTACACGTTTTCTATTTTGACCAATAACTTCAAAAAGGATGCTTTCCCAGTAAAATCTCTGGCTATTTAGAGTAGAACTCTCACCTTTATACTAGTTACAGGCAGTTTTTTGAGTCCCAAAGCTTTGGTTGGAGTTTTACACACATTTGCAGTTTTTTATTGCTTAAAAACGCTTTTCAGCGCCTGCTGTACACGTTTTCTATTTTGACCAATAACTTCAAAAAGGATGCTTTCCCAGTAAAATCTCTGGCTATTTAGAGTAGAACTCTCACCTTTATACTAGTTACAGGCAGTTTTTTGAGTCCCAAAGCTTTGGTTGGAGTTTTACACACATTTGCAGTTTTTTATTGCTTAAAAACGCTTTTCAGCGCCTGCTGTACACGTTTTCTATTTTGACCAATAACTTCAAAAAGGATGCTTTCCCAGTAAAATCTCTGGCTATTTAGAGTAGAACTCTCACCTTTATACTAGTTACAGGCAGTTTTTTGAGTCCCAAAGCTTTGGTTGGAGTTTTACACACATTTGCAGTTTTTTATTGCTTAAAAACGCTTTTCAGCGCCTGCTGTACACGTTTTCTATTTTGACCAATAACTTCAAAAGGATGCTTTCCCAGTAAAATCTCTGGCTATTTAGAGTAGAACTCTCACCTTTATACTAGTTACAGGCAGTTTTTTGAGTCCCAAAGCTTTGGTTGGAGTTTTACACACATTTGCAGTTTTTTATTGCTTAAAAACGCTTTTCAGCGCCTGCTGTACACGTTTTCTATTTTGACCAATAACTTCAAAAGGATGCTTTCCCAGTAAAATCTCTGGCTATTTAGAGTAGAACTCTCACCTTTATACTAGTTACAGGCAGTTTTTTGAGTCCCAAAGCTTTGGTTGGAGTTTTACACACATTTGCAGTTTTTTATTGCTTAAAAACGCTTTTCAGCGCCTGCTGTACACGTTTTCTATTTTGACCAATAACTTCAAAAAGGATGCTTTCCCAGTAAAATCTCTGGCTATTTAGAGTAGAACTCTCACCTTTATACTAGTTACAGGCAGTTTTTTGAGTCCCAAAGCTTTGGTTGGAGTTTTACACACATTTGCAGTTTTTTATTGCTTAAAAACGCTTTTCAGCGCCTGCTGTACACGTTTTCTATTTTGACCAATAACTTCAAAAAGGATGCTTTCCCAGTAAAATCTCTGGCTATTTAGAGTAGAACTCTCACCTTTATACTAGTTACAGGCAGTTTTTTGAGTCCCAAAGCTTTGGTTGGAGTTTTACACACATTTGCAGTTTTTTATTGCTTAAAAACGCTTTTCAGCGCCTGCTGTACACGTTTTCTATTTTGACCAATAACTTCAAAAGGATGCTTTCCCAGTAAAATCTCTGGCTATTTAGAGTAGAACTCTCACCTTTATACTAGTTACAGGCAGTTTTTTGAGTCCCAAAGCTTTGGTTGGAGTTTTACACACATTTGCAGTTTTTTATTGCTTAAAAACGCTTTTCAGCGCCTGCTGTACACGTTTTCTATTTTGACCAATAACTTCAAAAAGGATGCTTTCCCAGTAAAATCTCTGGCTATTTAGAGTAGAACTCTCACCTTTATACTAGTTACAGGCAGTTTTTTGAGTCCCAAAGCTTTGGTTGGAGTTTTACACACATTTGCAGTTTTTTATTGCTTAAAAACGCTTTTCAGCGCCTGCTGTACACGTTTTCTATTTTGACCAATAACTTCAAAAAGGATGCTTTCCCAGTAAAATCTCTGGCTATTTAGAGTAGAACTCTCACCTTTATACTAGTTACAGGCAGTTTTTTGAGTCCCAAAGCTTTGGTTGGAGTTTTACACACATTTGCAGTTTTTTATTGCTTAAAAACGCTTTTCAGCGCCTGCTGTACACGTTTTCTATTTTGACCAATAACTTCAAAAAGGATGCTTTCCCAGTAAAATCTCTGGCTATTTAGAGTAGAACTCTCACCTTTATACTAGTTACAGGCAGTTTTTTGAGTCCCAAAGCTTTGGTTGGAGTTTTACACACATTTGCAGTTTTTTATTGCTTAAAAACGCTTTTCAGCGCCTGCTGTACACGTTTTCTATTTTGACCAATAACTTCAAAAAGGATGCTTTCCCAGTAAAATCTCTGGCTATTTAGAGTAGAACTCTCACCTTTATACTAGTTACAGGCAGTTTTTTGAGTCCCAAAGCTTTGGTTGGAGTTTTACACACATTTGCAGTTTTTTATTGCTTAAAAACGCTTTTCAGCGCCTGCTGTACACGTTTTCTATTTTGACCAATAACTTCAAAAAGGATGCTTTCCCAGTAAAATCTCTGGCTATTTAGAGTAGAACTCTCACCTTTATACTAGTTACAGGCAGTTTTTTGAGTCCCAAAGCTTTGGTTGGAGTTTTACACACATTTGCAGTTTTTTATTGCTTAAAAACGCTTTTCAGCGCCTGCTGTACACGTTTTCTATTTTGACCAATAACTTCAAAAAGGATGCTTTCCCAGTAAAATCTCTGGCTATTTAGAGTAGAACTCTCACCTTTATACTAGTTACAGGCAGTTTTTTGAGTCCCAAAGCTTTGGTTGGAGTTTTACACACATTTGCAGTTTTTTATTGCTTAAAAACGCTTTTCAGCGCCTGCTGTACACGTTTTCTATTTTGACCAATAACTTCAAAAAGGATGCTTTCCCAGTAAAATCTCTGGCTATTTAGAGTAGAACTCTCACCTTTATACTAGTTACAGGCAGTTTTTTGAGTCCCAAAGCTTTGGTTGGAGTTTTACACACATTTGCAGTTTTTTATTGCTTAAAAACGCTTTTCAGCGCCTGCTGTACACGTTTTCTATTTTGACCAATAACTTCAAAAAGGATGCTTTCCCAGTAAAATCTCTGGCTATTTAGAGTAGAACTCTCACCTTTATACTAGTTACAGGCAGTTTTTTGAGTCCCAAAGCTTTGGTTGGAGTTTTACACACATTTGCAGTTTTTTATTGCTTAAAAACGCTTTTCAGCGCCTGCTGTACACGTTTTCTATTTTGACCAATAACTTCAAAAAGGATGCTTTCCCAGTAAAATCTCTGGCTATTTAGAGTAGAACTCTCACCTTTATACTAGTTACAGGCAGTTTTTTGAGTCCCAAAGCTTTGGTTGGAGTTTTACACACATTTGCAGTTTTTTATTGCTTAAAAACGCTTTTCAGCGCCTGCTGTACACGTTTTCTATTTTGACCAATAACTTCAAAAAGGATGCTTTCCCAGTAAAATCTCTGGCTATTTAGAGTAGAACTCTCACCTTTATACTAGTTACAGGCAGTTTTTTGAGTCCCAAAGCTTTGGTTGGAGTTTTACACACATTTGCAGTTTTTTATTGCTTAAAAACGCTTTTCAGCGCCTGCTGTACACGTTTTCTATTTTGACCAATAACTTCAAAAGGATGCTTTCCCAGTAAAATCTCTGGCTATTTAGAGTAGAACTCTCACCTTTATACTAGTTACAGGCAGTTTTTTGAGTCCCAAAGCTTTGGTTGGAGTTTTACACACATTTGCAGTTTTTTATTGCTTAAAAACGCTTTTCAGCGCCTGCTGTACACGTTTTCTATTTTGACCAATAACTTCAAAAAGGATGCTTTCCCAGTAAAATCTCTGGCTATTTAGAGTAGAACTCTCACCTTTATACTAGTTACAGGCAGTTTTTTGAGTCCCAAAGCTTTGGTTGGAGTTTTACACACATTTGCAGTTTTTTATTGCTTAAAAACGCTTTTCAGCGCCTGCTGTACACGTTTTCTATTTTGACCAATAACTTCAAAAAGGATGCTTTCCAGTAAAATCTCTGGCTATTTAGAGTAGAACTCTCACCTTTATACTAGTTACAGGCAGTTTTTTGAGTCCCAAAGCTTTGGTTGGAGTTTTACACACATTTGCAGTTTTTTATTGCTTAAAAACGCTTTTCAGCGCCTGCTGTACACGTTTTCTATTTTGACCAATAACTTCAAAAAGGATGCTTTCCCAGTAAAATCTCTGGCTATTTAGAGTAGAACTCTCACCTTTATACTAGTTACAGGCAGTTTTTTGAGTCCCAAAGCTTTGGTTGGAGTTTTACACACATTTGCAGTTTTTTATTGCTTAAAAACGCTTTTCAGCGCCTGCTGTACACGTTTTCTATTTTGACCAATAACTTCAAAAAGGATGCTTTCCCAGTAAAATCTCTGGCTATTTAGAGTAGAACTCTCACCTTTATACTAGTTACAGGCAGTTTTTTGAGTCCCAAAGCTTTGGTTGGAGTTTTACACACATTTGCAGTTTTTTATTGCTTAAAAACGCTTTTCAGCGCCTGCTGTACACGTTTTCTATTTTGACCAATAACTTCAAAAGGATGCTTTCCCAGTAAAATCTCTGGCTATTTAGAGTAGAACTCTCACCTTTATACTAGTTACAGGCAGTTTTTTGAGTCCCAAAGCTTTGGTTGGAGTTTTACACACATTTGCAGTTTTTTATTGCTTAAAAACGCTTTTCAGCGCCTGCTGTACACGTTTTCTATTTTGACCAATAACTTCAAAAAGGATGCTTTCCCAGTAAAATCTCTGGCTATTTAGAGTAGAACTCTCACCTTTATACTAGTTACAGGCAGTTTTTTGAGTCCCAAAGCTTTGGTTGGAGTTTTACACACATTTGCAGTTTTTTATTGCTTAAAAACGCTTTTCAGCGCCTGCTGTACACGTTTTCTATTTTGACCAATAACTTCAAAAGGATGCTTTCCCAGTAAAATCTCTGGCTATTTAGAGTAGAACTCTCACCTTTATACTAGTTACAGGCAGTTTTTTGAGTCCCAAAGCTTTGGTTGGAGTTTTACACACATTTGCAGTTTTTTATTGCTTAAAAACGCTTTTCAGCGCCTGCTGTACACGTTTTCTATTTTGACCAATAACTTCAAAAGGATGCTTTCCCAGTAAAATCTCTGGCTATTTAGAGTAGAACTCTCACCTTTATACTAGTTACAGGCAGTTTTTTGAGTCCCAAAGCTTTGGTTGGAGTTTTACACACATTTGCAGTTTTTTATTGCTTAAAAACGCTTTTCAGCGCCTGCTGTACACGTTTTCTATTTTGACCAATAACTTCAAAAAGGATGCTTTCCCAGTAAAATCTCTGGCTATTTAGAGTAGAACTCTCACCTTTATACTAGTTACAGGCAGTTTTTTGAGTCCCAAAGCTTTGGTTGGAGTTTTACACACATTTGCAGTTTTTTATTGCTTAAAAACGCTTTTCAGCGCCTGCTGTACACGTTTTCTATTTTGACCAAT
Source organism: Phyllopteryx taeniolatus (assembly GCF_024500385.1). NCBI lineage: Eukaryota > Metazoa > Chordata > Actinopteri > Syngnathiformes > Syngnathidae > Phyllopteryx > Phyllopteryx taeniolatus. The sequence continues at coordinate 4,497,179 of NC_084511.1, forward strand.
AACTTCAAAAGGATGCTTTCCCAGTAAAATCTCTGGCTATTTAGAGTAGAACTCTCACCTTTATACTAGTTACAGGCAGTTTTTTGAGTCCCAAAGCTTTGGTTGGAGTTTTACACACATTTGCAGTTTTTTATTGCTTAAAAACGCTTTTCAGCGCCTGCTGTACACGTTTTCTATTTTGACCAATAACTTCAAAAAGGATGCTTTCCCAGTAAAATCTCTGGCTATTTAGAGTAGAACTCTCACCTTTATACTAGTTACAGGCAGTTTTTTGAGTCCCAAAGCTTTGGTTGGAGTTTTACACACATTTGCAGTTTTTTATTGCTTAAAAACGCTTTTCAGCGCCTGCTGTACACGTTTTCTATTTTGACCAATAACTTCAAAAAGGATGCTTTCCCAGTAAAATCTCTGGCTATTTAGAGTAGAACTCTCACCTTTATACTAGTTACAGGCAGTTTTTTGAGTCCCAAAGCTTTGGTTGGAGTTTTACACACATTTGCAGTTTTTTATTGCTTAAAAACGCTTTTCAGCGCCTGCTGTACACGTTTTCTATTTTGACCAATAACTTCAAAAAGGATGCTTTCCCAGTAAAATCTCTGGCTATTTAGAGTAGAACTCTCACCTTTATACTAGTTACAGGCAGTTTTTTGAGTCCCAAAGCTTTGGTTGGAGTTTTACACACATTTGCAGTTTTTTATTGCTTAAAAACGCTTTTCAGCGCCTGCTGTACACGTTTTCTATTTTGACCAATAACTTCAAAAGGATGCTTTCCCAGTAAAATCTCTGGCTATTTAGAGTAGAACTCTCACCTTTATACTAGTTACAGGCAGTTTTTTGAGTCCCAAAGCTTTGGTTGGAGTTTTACACACATTTGCAGTTTTTTATTGCTTAAAAACGCTTTTCAGCGCCTGCTGTACACGTTTTCTATTTTGACCAATAACTTCAAAAGGATGCTTTCCCAGTAAAATCTCTGGCTATTTAGAGTAGAACTCTCACCTTTATACTAGTTACAGGCAGTTTTTTGAGTCCCAAAGCTTTGGTTGGAGTTTTACACACATTTGCAGTTTTTTATTGCTTAAAAACGCTTTTCAGCGCCTGCTGTACACGTTTTCTATTTTGACCAATAACTTCAAAAAGGATGCTTTCCCAGTAAAATCTCTGGCTATTTAGAGTAGAACTCTCACCTTTATACTAGTTACAGGCAGTTTTTTGAGTCCCAAAGCTTTGGTTGGAGTTTTACACACATTTGCAGTTTTTTATTGCTTAAAAACGCTTTTCAGCGCCTGCTGTACACGTTTTCTATTTTGACCAATAACTTCAAAAAGGATGCTTTCCCAGTAAAATCTCTGGCTATTTAGAGTAGAACTCTCACCTTTATACTAGTTACAGGCAGTTTTTTGAGTCCCAAAGCTTTGGTTGGAGTTTTACACACATTTGCAGTTTTTTATTGCTTAAAAACGCTTTTCAGGCGCTGCTGTACACGTTTTCTATTTTGACCAATAACTTCAAAAAGGATGCTTTCCCAGTAAAATCTCTGGCTGTTTAGAGTAGAACTCTCACCTTTATACTAGTTACAGGCAGTTTTTTGAGTCCCAAAGCTTTGGTTGGAGTTTTACACACATTTGCAGTTTTTTATTGCTTAAAAACGCTTTTCAGCGCCTGCTGTACACGTTTTCTATTTTGACCAATAACTTCAAAAGGATGCTTTCCCAGTAAAATCTCTGGCTATTTAGAGTAGAACTCTCACCTTTATACTAGTTACAGGCAGTTTTTTGAGTCCCAAAGCTTTGGTTGGAGTTTTACACACATTTGCAGTTTTTTATTGCTTAAAAACGCTTTTCAGCGCCTGCTGTACACGTTTTCTATTTTGACCAATAACTTCAAAAAGGATGCTTTCCCAGTAAAATCTCTGGCTATTTAGAGTAGAACTCTCACCTTTATACTAGTTACAGGCAGTTTTTTGAGTCCCAAAGCTTTGGTTGGAGTTTTACACACATTTGCAGTTTTTTATTGCTTAAAAACGCTTTTCAGCGCCTGCTGTACACGTTTTCTATTTTGACCAATAACTTCAAAAGGATGCTTTCCCAGTAAAATCTCTGGCTATTTAGAGTAGAACTCTCACCTTTATACTAGTTACAGGCAGTTTTTTGAGTCCCAAAGCTTTGGTTGGAGTTTTACACACATTTGCAGTTTTTTATTGCTTAAAAACGCTTTTCAGCGCCTGCTGTACACGTTTTCTATTTTGACCAATAACTTCAAAAAGGATGCTTTCCCAGTAAAATCTCTGGCTATTTAGAGTAGAACTCTCACCTTTATACTAGTTACAGGCAGTTTTTTGAGTCCCAAAGCTTTGGTTGGAGTTTTACACACATTTGCAGTTTTTTATTGCTTAAAAACGCTTTTCAGCGCCTGCTGTACACGTTTTCTATTTTGACCAATAACTTCAAAAAGGATGCTTTCCCAGTAAAATCTCTGGCTATTTAGAGTAGAACTCTCACCTTTATACTAGTTACAGGCAGTTTTTTGAGTCCCAAAGCTTTGGTTGGAGTTTTACACACATTTGCAGTTTTTTATTGCTTAAAAACGCTTTTCAGCGCCTGCTGTACACGTTTTCTATTTTGACCAATAACTTCAAAAGGATGCTTTCCCAGTAAAATCTCTGGCTATTTAGAGTAGAACTCTCACCTTTATACTAGTTACAGGCAGTTTTTTGAGTCCCAAAGCTTTGGTTGGAGTTTTACACACATTTGCAGTTTTTTATTGCTTAAAAACGCTTTTCAGCGCCTGCTGTACACGTTTTCTATTTTGACCAATAACTTCAAAAGGATGCTTTCCAGTAAAATCTCTGGCTATTTAGAGTAGAACTCTCACCTTTATACTAGTTACAGGCAGTTTTTTGAGTCCCAAAGCTTTGGTTGGAGTTTTACACACATTTGCAGTTTTTTATTGCTTAAAAACGCTTTTCAGCGCCTGCTGTACACGTTTTCTATTTTGACCAATAACTTCAAAAAGGATGCTTTCCCAGTAAAATCTCTGGCTATTTAGAGTAGAACTCTCACCTTTATACTAGTTACAGGCAGTTTTTGAGTCCCAAAGCTTTGGTTGGAGTTTTACACACATTTGCAGTTTTTTATTGCTTAAAAACGCTTTTATGCGCATGGGGTCTAAGGGGCGAGGTGGTCCATGTTGGGCTTATTTTAGGTGGGCAGGGACATACATGGCTTTCTTGAGCGGGCGTGGGTGAGGTGTGCGATCATGGGTGTAGGGTTTCATGGCAGGTGTTGGTGGGGGGGGGGTGGCACTTTGCGTTGGTTGGGGGCGGGTGTGGTGGGGCTGGGGGGTCATATCTGGGGCTGGGGGGGTGGGAGAGGGTTTTTTAGAGGGGGGGGATGCGAATGAGGGTAGAGGGGGGGGGTGGGGGGGTGGGGGGGGGGTTATAGGGGGGAGTGGGTGTAATTGTCCGCTTATCTTTCGGATTTTTGGAGGCGGGACATGTCATATTGAGAGGGCTTTAGTGTTGTGTTGGTTAGAATCTAAGGGGGGTGTAGGGGTCTGGTGGGGTGGGTTTGGAAACTTTGAGGGTGGTGTGGGTGGGGGGGTTATACTTGGGGATGGCGGGGTGGAGGTTGGGGGTGGGGGTTTTTTAGCATGGGATGCAGACAGGCTGGTATCGGGGGAGAGGGGGTCCTTGTATAGGCTGTTTGGTGCGAGGGACCATGGGGGTTTTGAGAGGGCAAGTGGGTGTTGGTGTTAGAGATACAGGGTGTCGTGGGTATGGGATGGGGGGGGGTTGGACATTTGAGGGGGGCGGGGTGTGGGGTATATATTGGGTGATGGGGGGGGGGGTGAGGAGGTTCTTTTTTTTAGGGGGCGGGGGGGGGACGGCGCGCAGCGCGGGGGGGGGGGGTTGGGTGGTGGCTGTCGGAAAGAGCCATGCGCGGTCAACGCGAGTAGTGGGGGTACCACATTGGTTTGGTGCTGGTTTGTTTGTGTACTTCTTTAAGGTTGCGGTCCATGTCATTTTCGCTGGGCGTTTTCAGTGTTAGTATAGAGATAAGTTTTTCGGTGGTACTGGATGGGGGGGTGGATGGGGGGGGGCGCGTGTCAACTGTGGCTGGGGGGGGTGGCGGCGTATATCATTGGGAAGGGGGGGGGAGTGCGGTTTTTTAGAGGGGGGATGCATAAGGACGGGTCTGGAACCTCGGGGGCCGTGTGGGTAATTGTTTGGTGGCTTGTTTTGTTTTTGGAGTTTTATTGGTGGTTTGTATGGTTTGTGGGTGTTTTGTTATTTTAAATTTGTTTGTTAGTGTACCCTTATATCCGTTATATATATTGTATTTGTAGATAGGCTTTATTGGTTGCTTGGCCTGTGGTGTAAATTTTTCTCTGGCTATTTAGTGTAGTATATCTCTCCTTTATACTAGTTAAAGGCCTAGTTGTTTGTGTCAAAGCTTTGGTTTTGTTGGGCTACGGAGTTTTATTTTCAAACATTTGCATTTTTTTGTTTTATTGTTTAATTTATTATTTAAAAAACGCTTTCCTGTCTTCCCGCTTCCCGCCCCGGCCGCACTTACCACCCAGACGCCACCCCGGCCCGCCCTTCCCGCAACCCTCCCACACACACTCCCCTCACCCCAAACTGACCCAATTTCAACTCACCACGGCACCCCCGCCCCCCACCTTCGCACCACCCCCCCAGCCCCCCCTCGCGCCCCCCTCCCACCCAGCCCCCGTGGCCTCCCTTCCCCCTGCCAACATCCCTGCCTTCCCACTTCCCCCCCTCGCCCCCTCGGCGGCCGATCCCCCCCTTCCCCCCCCATCCAACCCCCGGCCTCCCTTCTTCACCCCACTTACCCGCGCCCCCCCCCCCGCCAGAGGCTCAGCCCCAACTCACAACACAAACCCTCGACTACCCCCGCCCCACCAATCCAACTCGCTCCGCACCCTCCAGACCCACCTTCCACAACATCCAACCGCGCCGCCGGGTGCACTGCGCCTGGGGTGATGGTTTATCGTGGGCTGGGTGTCAATGGGAATATTTTATATATAAATCTGTCTGATATTGGTGGGACGTGCCACCATGGTTTTGGCGGGAGTGTGGTGAGGGTGTATCGATGATCCTGTGTAGTCGAGGGTATGGGAACGGGGGTGGTAGGCACTTTGAGGGGGTGGGGCGGGGGGCTATCTGGGGCTGGGGGGTGTGGGGCGGGGGTGGGGTTTTAGAGGGGTGAGCAGGGCGGGGTGTATAGTGGGGAGTGGGGGCGCTAATTGTTTGGGGTTTGTGATTTTGTGGTTGTTTTTTGTTTTTGGTTGTTTGGTTTTGTTTTGATGTTTGGTTTGTTTATTTGTTTTTTTGTATGTTTGTCGTTAGGATGTTTTTTTATTTGATTGGTTACTGTTTTATGTGAGTTGGTGTTGTTGTTTGAGGTGTGTTTGTCTTTTTTGGTATTGGTGTGGTATGTAGTGAGGAGGTTTGGGGTTGGGTGCGTTATTTTTTTTGGTGTGGGTTGAGGTTTATTGTTGGAGTATGTTTTCTTTTAAAAATTTCTAAATTTATTTAAGAGGTGGTTTTTACTTATTTTTGATATGATGATAGGGTGGCTTTCTAGTAAAATCTTCTTTATTTATGTGTGAGGTGATCGCTCAACTTTTTTTCGTTGTTTCAGGCAGGTGGGGGTCAGTCCTTATGCTTGGGGTGGTGCGGCCGGGGTGGGTGGGGGGTCTCAATGGTGATGTGGGGGTTTGGCCGTTATTATATTCGATTTGTGTTTTTTTGTGATGCGCCTGCTAGGTTACTTCGTTTTCTCTAATTTGGACACATTAACTTCTAAAATAGGATGCTTTCACAGTATTATCTATTGCTGTTTTTAGAGTAGACACTTCACATTTGTTTTCTTGTTTCTAGGCTGTTTTTTTGAGTTGTACCAAAGCTTTGGTTGGTGTTTTTTTACACACTTTTGCAGTTTTTTTTTGCTTAATATACGCCTTTTCTGCGCCCCTGATGTACACGTTTTTGTTTTTGACATTGTTTATATATTGGAATTGTTATTTTAATTTTTATCTTCTTGTATGGTTTGCGTTACTGTTAAATCTCTTGGATTTAGAGTTGTTAAGCTCAACCTTTATACTAGTTACTGGCAGGGTTGGTTTTTGGAGTACCATAAGCCCCCCCATAAGCTTTGGGCGGGTGTTTTACTCACTTTTTTTTTTGATGTTTTTGTATTGCGGTTTTCGCCTGGCGATGAGCCAGGACGGGTCAAGTGTGTGTGGGTGTACCTTGTTTGCTTTTTGGACTTGATTATATTATACGTTATTATAGGATGTTTCCTGTTGTAATCTGCCTGGCTTGTATATTTGTTTTGTTGGTTCTCTCACCTTACTTTATACGTGTTTCAGGCTGAGTTTTTTGAGTACCAATGCTTTGGTTGGTGTTTTACACATATTACATTTGCAGTTTTTTTTTTGCTTTATTAAACGCTTTTCAGAGCTTGTGCCTTGCATCCTGTGCCTCGGTTTTCTATTTTGACCACTATACTTCATAAAAGCATGCTTTCCAAGTCAAATTCGCTGGCCTTCTTTTGAGTTGATTTGATGGGTTGAGATCTCTCTCCTTTATACTTGTTTATGGCAAGGTTTGTGTGTACACCCAAAGCTTTTGGTTGGAGTGTTTGTTACACACATGTGAAGTTTGGTTTGTGCTTTTTTATTATACGCTTTGCAATTGCACTGAGGTTAAGTTTTATTTTTTTGTCCTTGTTTAAATTAATAAACTTCTGTTAGGGATGCTTTACCAGTAAAATCTCGTGCATTTTTAGAGTAGATCTTCTCACCTTTCTGTCTTTAGTCGTTTCAGGATGTGGGATGTTTTTTTGACGTGCAAAGCTTTGGTTTTTGGGTGTTTGTACTCAAAATTTTGATGTTTTTTTTTGTGCGTTATAAATAGCTTTTCAGCGACCTGCTGTACAAGTTTTCCTTATTTTGTCCTATAACTTCTATTAAGGCTTGATTTCCCTGTTTTATTCTCTGGCTATTTTTTGAGTTGTGATCTCTCACCGTTTTGTTAATTGTGACAGGCTGGGTGTGTGGTTTAACATTTGCGGTGGGTTGGTGGGGTATCTAATGGGCAGGGGTTTTGGGCATTTTTACCGCGTTGACTTGCGGGAAGGATGTTACACGTTTTCATTTTGTCCATGATACTTCATTTATTGGAGGGGGCCCCTGGTTTTGGCGGCGGGCAGTGGGTGTGGAGTAGCTATTAAGGGTGTGTGGTTATGGATGGTGTGGGCGGGGGGGGGGGGGTGGCACCTTTGCGAGGGGGGGAGGGGTGGGGGGGTCAATATGGGGATGGGGGGTGTGGGAGGGGTTTTTCGAGGGGTTATTGAGATGAGGGTCTCGTGGGCTTGTTTGTCCATTTTATTATATAATTAGATTTCTTATTTAATTATATAAAAATAAAAATAATATAAACTTAATTAATATATTAAATAAAAACAATTTTAAAATATAATTAATAACTTCAGTAAGGGATGGTTTCCCTAGTTAGTTAAATTTTAAATATTTCTCTTGCTATGTAGAGTTGTAGGTACTATCTCCTTTTTTTAATTGGGACAGGCTGTGTTTGGTTAGTTTTTTGTAGTCCTAAGCTTTGTTTGGTGGAGGGTTTTTACTCTCATTTTGCGGTGTTGTTTGTTTTTTTTTTTTTTTTTTTTTTTATTTTTTTGCTTTTTTTATTTTTTAATTATCGCTTTTCTGAGCCTTGCTGTTACACGTTTTTTTCTATTTTTGACAATAACTTCAAAAATGGATGCTGTTCCCAGTCAAATCTCTGGCTCTGTTAGAGAGATCTCTCACACTTTATAATAGTTACAGGCAGTAGGTTTTTTGAGTCCCAAAGCCTTTGGGTTGGAGTTGTTACTCACATTTTGCAGTGTTTTGTATTGCCATTAATATACGCTTTTCATGCAGCCTAGCTGCTACACGCTTTTCTATTTTGACCCAATAACTTACAAATCGGATGCTGTTCCCACAGTAAAATCATCTGGCTACTTTAGAGTAGAACTCTCACCTTTATACTAGTTACAGGCAGTTTTTTCTAGTCCCAAAGCTTTGGTTGGAGTTTTACACACATTTGCAGTTTTTTATTGCTTAAAAACGCTTTTCAGCACCTGCTGTACACGTTTTCTATTTTGACCAATAACTTCAAAAAGGATGCTTTCCCAGTAAAATCTCTGGCTATTTAGAGTAGAACTCTCACCTTTATACTAGTTACAGGCAGTTTTTTGAGTCCCAAAGCTTTGGTTGGAGTTTTACACACATTTGCAGTTTTTTATTGCTTAAAAACGCTTTTCAGCGCCTGCTGTACACGTTTTCTATTTTGACCAATAACTTCAAAAAGGATGCTTTCCCAGTAAAATCTCTGGCTATTTAGAGTAGAACTCTCACCTTTATACTAGTTACAGGCAGTTTTTTGAGTCCCAAAGCTTTGGTTGGAGTTTTACACACATTTGCAGTTTTTTATTGCTTAAAAACGCTTTTCAGCGCCTGCTGTACACGTTTTCTATTTTGACCAATAACTTCAAAAAGGATGCTTTCCCAGTAAAATCTCTGGCTATTTAGAGTAGAACTCTCACCTTTATACTAGTTACAGGCAGTTTTTTGAGTCCCAAAGCTTTGGTTGGAGTTTTACACACATTTGCAGTTTTTTATTGCTTAAAAACGCTTTTCAGCGCCTGCTGTACACGTTTTCTATTTTGACCAATAACTTCAAAAAGGATGCTTTCCCAGTAAAATCTCTGGCTATTTAGAGTAGAACTCTCACCTTTATACTAGTTACAGGCAGTTTTTTGAGTCCCAAAGCTTTGGTTGGAGTTTTACACACATTTGCAGTTTTTTATTGCTTAAAAACGCTTTTCAGCGCCTGCTGTACACGTTTTCTATTTTGACCAATAACTTCAAAAAGGATGCTTTCCCAGTAAAATCTCTGGCTATTTAGAGTAGAACTCTCACCTTTATACTAGTTACAGGCAGTTTTTTGAGTCCCAAAGCTTTGGTTGGAGTTTTACACACATTTGCAGTTTTTTATTGCTTAAAAACGCTTTTCAGCGCCTGCTGTACACGTTTTCTATTTTGACCAATAACTTCAAAAAGGATGCTTTCCCAGTAAAATCTCTGGCTATTTAGAGTAGAACTCTCACCTTTATACTAGTTACAGGCAGTTTTTTGAGTCCCAAAGCTTTGGTTGGAGTTTTACACACATTTGCAGTTTTTTATTGCTTAAAAACGCTTTTCAGCGCCTGCTGTACACGTTTTCTATTTTGACCAATAACTTCAAAAAGGATGCTTTCCCAGTAAAATCTCTGGCTATTTAGAGTAGAACTCTCACCTTTATACTAGTTACAGGCAGTTTTTTGAGTCCCAAAGCTTTGGTTGGAGTTTTACACACATTTGCAGTTTTTTATTGCTTAAAAACGCTTTTCAGCGCCTGCTGTACACGTTTTCTATTTTGACCAATAACTTCAAAAAGGATGCTTTCCCAGTAAAATCTCTGGCTATTTAGAGTAGAACTCTCACCTTTATACTAGTTACAGGCAGTTTTTTGAGTCCCAAAGCTTTGGTTGGAGTTTTACACACATTTGCAGTTTTTTATTGCTTAAAAACGCTTTTCAGCGCCTGCTGTACACGTTTTCTATTTTGACCAATAACTTCAAAAAGGATGCTTTCCCAGTAAAATCTCTGGCTATTTAGAGTAGAACTCTCACCTTTATACTAGTTACAGGCAGTTTTTTGAGTCCCAAAGCTTTGGTTGGAGTTTTACACACATTTGCAGTTTTTTATTGCTTAAAAACGCTTTTCAGCGCCTGCTGTACACGTTTTCTATTTTGACCAATAACTTCAAAAAGGATGCTTTCCCAGTAAAATCTCTGGCTATTTAGAGTAGAACTCTCACCTTTATACTAGTTACAGGCAGTTTTTTGAGTCCCAAAGCTTTGGTTGGAGTTTTACACACATTTGCAGTTTTTTATTGCTTAAAAACGCTTTTCAGCGCCTGCTGTACACGTTTTCTATTTTGACCAATAACTTCAAAAAGGATGCTTTCCCAGTAAAATCTCTGGCTATTTAGAGTAGAACTCTCACCTTTATACTAGTTACAGGCAGTTTTTTTGAGTCCCAAAGCTTTGGTTGGAGTTTTACACACATTTGCAGTTTTTTATTGCTTAAAAACGCTTTTCAGCGCCTGCTGTACACGTTTTCTATTTTGACCAATAACTTCAAAAAGGATGCTTTCCCAGTAAAATCTCTGGCTATTTAGAGTAGAACTCTCACCTTTATACTAGTTACAGGCAGTTTTTTGAGTCCCAAAGCTTTGGTTGGAGTTTTACACACATTTGCAGTTTTTTATTGCTTAAAAACGCTTTTCAGCGCCTGCTGTACACGTTTTCTATTTTGACCAATAACTTCAAAAAGGATGCTTTCCCAGTAAAATCTCTGGCTATTTAGAGTAGAACTCTCACCTTTATACTAGTTACAGGCAGTTTTTTGAGTCCCAAAGCTTTGGTTGGAGTTTTACACACATTTGCAGTTTTTTATTGCTTAAAAACGCTTTTCAGCGCCTGCTGTACACGTTTTCTATTTTGACCAATAACTTCAAAAAGGATGCTTTCCCAGTAAAATCTCTGGCTATTTAGAGTAGAACTCTCACCTTTATACTAGTTACAGGCAGTTTTTTGAGTCCCAAAGCTTTGGTTGGAGTTTTACACACATTTGCAGTTTTTTATTGCTTAAAAACGCTTTTCAGCGCCTGCTGTACACGTTTTCTATTTTGACCAATAACTTCAAAAAGGATGCTTTCCCAGTAAAATCTCTGGCTATTTAGAGTAGAACTCTCACCTTTATACTAGTTACAGGCAGTTTTTTGAGTCCCAAAGCTTTGGTTGGAGTTTTACACACATTTGCAGTTTTTTATTGCTTAAAAACGCTTTTCAGCGCCTGCTGTACACGTTTTCTATTTTGACCAATAACTTCAAAAGGATGCTTTCCCAGTAAAATCTCTGGCTATTTAGAGTAGAACTCTCACCTTTATACTAGTTACAGGCAGTTTTTTGAGTCCCAAAGCTTTGGTTGGAGTTTTACACACATTTGCAGTTTTTTATTGCTTAAAAACGCTTTTCAGCGCCTGCTGTACACGTTTTCTATTTTGACCAATAACTTCAAAAAGGATGCTTTCCCAGTAAAATCTCTGGCTATTTAGAGTAGAACTCTCACCTTTATACTAGTTACAGGCAGTTTTTTGAGTCCCAAAGCTTTGGTTGGAGTTTTACACACATTTGCAGTTTTTTATTGCTTAAAAACGCTTTTCAGCGCCTGCTGTACACGTTTTCTATTTTGACCAATAACTTCAAAAAGGATGCTTTCCCAGTCAAATCTCTGGCTATTTAGAGTAGAACTCTCACCTTTATACTAGTTACAGGCAGTTTTTTGAGTCCCAAAGCTTTGGTTGGAGTTTTACACACATTTGCAGTTTTTTATTGCTTAAAAACGCTTTTCAGCGCCTGCTGTACACGTTTTCTATTTTGACCAATAACTTCAAAAAGGATGCTTTCCCAGTAAAATCTCTGGCTATTTAGAGTAGAACTCTCACCTTTATACTAGTTACAGGCAGTTTTTTGAGTCCCAAAGCTTTGGTTGGAGTTTTACACACATTTGCAGTTTTTTATTGCTTAAAAACGCTTTTCAGCGCCTGCTGTACACGTTTTCTATTTTGACCAATAACTTCAAAAAGGATGCTTTCCCAGTAAAATCTCTGGCTATTTAGAGTAGAACTCTCACCTTTATACTAGTTACAGGCAGTTTTTTGAGTCCCAAAGCTTTGGTTGGAGTTTTACACACATTTGCAGTTTTTTATTGCTTAAAAACGCTTTTCAGCGCCTGCTGTACACGTTTTCTATTTTGACCAATAACTTCAAAAAGGATGCTTTCCCAGTAAAATCTCTGGCTATTTAGAGTAGAACTCTCACCTTTATACTAGTTACAGGCAGTTTTTTGAGTCCCAAAGCTTTGGTTGGAGTTTTACACACATTTGCAGTTTTTTATTGCTTAAAAACGCTTTTCAGCGCCTGCTGTACACGTTTTCTATTTTGACCAATAACTTCAAAAAGGATGCTTTCCCAGTAAAATCTCTGGCTATTTAGAGTAGAACTCTCACCTTTATACTAGTTACAGGCAGTTTTTTGAGTCCCAAAGCTTTGGTTGGAGTTTTACACACATTTGCAGTTTTTTATTGCTTAAAAACGCTTTTCAGAGCCTGCTGCTACACGTTTTCTATTATGACCAAATAACTTCAAGAACGGCTGCTTTCCCCAGTCAAATCTCTTGCTATTTAGAGTAGAACCTCTCACCTCTTATACTAGTTACAGGCAGTTTTTTGAGTCCCAAAGCTTTGGTTGGAGTTTTACACACATTTGCAGTTTTTCTATTGCTTAAAAACGCTTTTCAGCGCCTGCTGTACACGTTTTCTATTTTGACCAATAACTTCACAAAGGATGCTTTCCCAGTAAAATCTCTGGCTATTTCGAGTAGAACCTCTCACCTTTTATACTAGTTACAGGCAAGTTTTTTGAGTCCCACAGCTTTGGTTGGAGTTCTTACACACATTTGCAGTTTTTTATTGCATTAAACACCGCTTTTCAGCGCCATGCTGTACACGTTTTCTATTTTGACCCAATACTTCAAATAGGAGCTTTCCAGTAAATCTCTGGCTATTTAGAGTAGAACTCACACCTTTCTAATAGTACTGGCAGTTTTTTTGAGTCCCAAAGCTTTGGTTGGAGTTTTACACACATTTGCAGTTTTTTATTGCTTAAAAACGCTTTTCAGCGCCTGCTGTACACGTTTTCTATTTTGACCACTAACTTCAAAAGGATGCTTTCCCAGTCAAAATCTCTTGCTATTTAGAGTAGAACTCTCACCTTTATACTAGTTACAGGCAGTTTTTTGAGTCCCAAAGCTTTGGTTGGAGTTTTACACACATTTGCAGTTTTTTATTGCTTAAAACGCTTTTCAGCGCCTGCTGTACACGTTTTCTATTTTGACCAATAACTTCAAAAGGATGCTTTCCCCGTCAAATCTCTGGCTATTTAGAGTAGAACTCTCACCTTTCTACTAGTTACAGGCAGTTTTTTGAGTCCCCAAGCTTTGGTTGGAGTTTTACACACATTTGCAGTTTTTTATTGCTTAAAAACGCTTTTCAGCGCCTGCTGTACACGTTTTCTATTTTGACCAATAACTTCAAAAAGGATGCTTTCCCAGTAAATCTCTGGCTATTTAGAGTAGAACTCTCACCTTTCTACTAGTTACAGGCAGTTTTTTGAGTCCCAAGCTTTGGTTGGAGTTTTACAACATTTGCAGTTTTTTATTGCTTAAAAACGCTTTTCAGCGCCTGCTGTACACGTTTTCTATTTTGACCAATAACTTCAAAAAGGATGCTTTCCCAGTCAAATCTCTGGCTATTTAGAGTAGAACTCTCACCTTTATACTAGTTACAGGCAGTTTTTTGAGTCCCAAAGCTTTGGTTGGAGTTTTACCACATTTGCAGTTTTTTATTGCTTTAAAAACGCTTTTCAGCCCTGCTGTACACGTTTTCTATTTTGACAATAACTTCAGAAAGGATGCTTTCCCAGTAAAATCTCTTGCTATTTAGAGTAGAACTCTCACCTTTATACTAGTTACAGGAGTTTTTTGAGTCCCAAAGCTTTGGTTGGAGTTTTACCACACATTTGCAGTTTTTTATTGCTTAAAAACGCTTTTCAGCGCCTGCTGTTCCCAGTTTCTATTTTGACAATAATTCAAAAAGGATGACTTTCCAGTCAAATCTCTGGCTATTTAGAGTAGAACTCTCACCTTTATACTAGTTACAGGCAGTTTTTTGAGTCCCAAAGCTTTGGTTGGAGTTTTTCAACATTTGCAGTTTTTTATTGCTTAAAAAACGCTTTTCAGCGCCTGCTGTACGTTTTCTATATTTGACCAATAACTTCAAAAAGGATGCTTTCCAGTAAATCTCCTTGGCTATTTAGAGTAGAACTCTCACTTTATACTAGTTACAGGCAGTTTTTTGAGTCCCAAAGCTTTGGTTGGAGTTTTACACTATTTGACAGTTTTTTATGGCTTAAAAACGCTTTTCAGCGCCTGCTTGTAAGTTTTCTATTTTGACCAATAACTTCAGAAAGGATGCTTTCCCAGTAAAATCTCTTGCTATTTAGAGTAGAACTCTACCTTTATACTAGTTACCAGGCAGTTTTTTGAGTCCCAAAGCTTTGGTTGGAGTTTTACACACATTTGCAGTTTTTATTGCTTAAAAACGCTTTTCAGCGCCTGCTGTACACGTTTACTAATTTTGACCAATAATCTTCAAAAAGATGCTGTCCCTGTAAAATCTCTGGCTATATAGAGTAGTACTCTCACCTTTATACTAGATACAGGCTGTTTTTCGAGTCCCCAAAGCTTTGGTTGGAGTTTTACACACAATAGCCAGTTTTTATTGCTTAAAACGCTTTTCAGCTCCTGCTGTACACGTTATCTATTTTGACCAATAACTTCTATAAGGATGCTTTCCCTGTATATCTCTGGTATTTAGAGTAGATCTCTCACCCGATTAACTAGTTACAGGCAAGTTTTTTTGTGGTCCCAAAGCTTAGGTTTGGAGGTATACACACATTTGCAGTTTTTTATTGCTTTAAAAACGCTTTTCAGCGCCTGCTGTACACATTTTACTATTTTGACCAATACTTCAATAAGGATGCTTTCCCAGTAAAATCTCTGGCTATTTAGAGTAGAACTCTCACCTTTATACTAGTTACAGGCAGTTTTTTGAGTCCCAAAGCTTTGGTTGGAGTTTTACACACATTTGCAGTTTTTTATTGCTTAAAAACGCTTTTCAGCGCCTGCTGTACACGTTTTCTATTTTGACCAATAACTTCAAAAGGATGCTTTCCCAGTAAAATCTCTGGCTATTTAGAGTAGAACTCTCACCTTTATACTAGTTACAGGCAGTTTTTTGAGTCCCAAAGCTTTGGTTGGAGTTTTACACACATTTGCAGTTTTTTATTGCTTAAAAACGCTTTTCAGCGCCTGCTGTACACGTTTTCTATTTTGACCAATAACTTCAAAAGGATGCTTTCCCAGTAAAATCTCTGGCTATTTAGAGTAGAACTCTCACCTTTATACTAGTTACAGGCAGTTTTTTGAGTCCCAAAGCTTTGGTTGGAGTTTTACACACATTTGCAGTTTTTTATTGCTTAAAAACGCTTTTCAGCGCCTGCTGTACACGTTTTCTATTTTGACCAATAACTTCACAAAAGGATGCTTTCCCAGTAAAATCTCTGGCTATTTAGAGTAGAACTCTCACCTTTATACTAGTTACAGGCAGTTTTTTGAGTCCCAAAGCTTTGGTTGGAGTTTTACACACATTTGCAGTTTTTTATTGCTTAAAAACGCTTTTCAGCGCCTGCTGTACACGTTTTCTATTTTGACCAATAACTTCAAAAAGGATGCTTTCCCAGTAAAATCTCTGGCTATTTAGAGTAGAACTCTCACCTTTATACTAGTTACAGGCAGTTTTTTGAGTCCCAAAGCTTTGGTTGGAGTTTTACACACATTTGCAGTTTTTTATTGCTTAAAAACGCTTTTCAGCGCCTGCTGTACACGTTTTCTATTTTGACCAATAACTTCAAAAGGATGCTTTCCCAGTAAAATCTCTGGCTATTTAGAGTAGAACTCTCACCTTTATACTAGTTACAGGCAGTTTTTTGAGTCCCAAAGCTTTGGTTGGAGTTTTACACACATTTGCAGTTTTTTATTGCTTAAAAACGCTTTTCAGCGCCTGCTGTACACGTTTTCTATTTTGACCAATAACTTCAAAAAGGATGCTTTCCCAGTAAAATCTCTGGCTATTTAGAGTAGAACTCTCACCTTTATACTAGTTACAGGCAGTTTTTTGAGTCCCAAAGCTTTGGTTGGAGTTTTACACACATTTGCAGTTTTTTATTGCTTAAAAACGCTTTTCAGCGCCTGCTGTACACGTTTTCTATTTTGACCAATAACTTCAAAAAGGATGCTTTCCCAGTAAAATCTCTGGCTATTTAGAGTAGAACTCTCACCTTTATACTAGTTACAGGCAGTTTTTTGAGTCCCAAAGCTTTGGTTGGAGTTTTACACACATTTGCAGTTTTTTATTGCTTAAAAACGCTTTTCAGCGCCTGCTGTACACGTTTTCTATTTTGACCAATAACTTCAAAAAGGATGCTTTCCCAGTAAAATCTCTGGCTATTTAGAGTAGAACTCTCACCTTTATACTAGTTACAGGCAGTTTTTTGAGTCCCAAAGCTTTGGTTGGAGTTTTACACACATTTGCAGTTTTTTATTGCTTAAAAACGCTTTTCAGCGCCTGCTGTACACGTTTTCTATTTTGACCAATAACTTCAAAAGGATGCTTTCCCAGTAAAATCTCTGGCTATTTAGAGTAGAACTCTCACCTTTATACTAGTTACAGGCAGTTTTTTGAGTCCCAAAGCTTTGGTTGGAGTTTTACACACATTTGCAGTTTTTTATTGCTTAAAAACGCTTTTCAGCGCCTGCTGTACACGTTTTCTATTTTGACCAATAACTTCAAAAAGGATGCTTTCCCAGTAAAATCTCTGGCTATTTAGAGTAGAACTCTCACCTTTATACTAGTTACAGGCAGTTTTTTGAGTCCCAAAGCTTTGGTTGGAGTTTTACACACATTTGCAGTTTTTTATTGCTTAAAAACGCTTTTCAGCGCCTGCTGTACACGTTTTCTATTTTGACCAATAACTTCAAAAAGGATGCTTTCCCAGTAAAATCTCTGGCTATTTAGAGTAGAACTCTCACCTTTATACTAGTTACAGGCAGTTTTTTGAGTCCCAAAGCTTTGGTTGGAGTTTTACACACATTTGCAGTTTTTTATTGCTTAAAAACGCTTTTCAGCGCTGCTGTACACGTTTTCTATTTTGACCAATAACTTCAAAAGGATGCTTTCCCAGTAAAATCTCTGGCTATTTAGAGTAGAACTCTCACCTTTATACTAGTTACAGGCAGTTTTTTGAGTCCCAAAGCTTTGGTTGGAGTTTTACACACATTTGCAGTTTTTTATTGCTTAAAAACGCTTTTCAGCGCCTGCTGTACACGTTTTCTATTTTGACCAATAACTTCAAAAAGGATGCTTTCCAGTAAAATCTCTGGCTATTTAGAGTAGAACTCTCACCTTTATACTAGTTACAGGCAGTTTTTTGAGTCCCAAAGCTTTGGTTGGAGTTTTACACACATTTGCAGTTTTTTATTGCTTAAAAACGCTTTTCAGCGCCTGCTGTACACGTTTTCTATTTTGACCAATAACTTCAAAAGGATGCTTTCCCAGTAAAATCTCTGGCTATTTAGAGTAGAACTCTCACCTTTATACTAGTTACAGGCAGTTTTTTGAGTCCCAAAGCTTTGGTTGGAGTTTTACACACATTTGCAGTTTTTTATTGCTTAAAAACGCTTTTCAGCGCCTGCTGTACACGTTTTCTATTTTGACCAATAACTTCAAAAGGATGCTTTCCAGTAAAATCTCTGGCTATTTAGAGTAGAACTCTCACCTTTATACTAGTTACAGGCAGTTTTTTGAGTCCCAAAGCTTTGGTTGGAGTTTTACACACATTTGCAGTTTTTTATTGCTTAAAAACGCTTTTCAGCGCCTGCTGTACACGTTTTCTATTTTGACCAATAACTTCAAAAAGGATGCTTTCCCAGTAAAATCTCTGGCTATTTAGAGTAGAACTCTCACCTTTATACTAGTTACAGGCAGTTTTTTGAGTCCCAAAGCTTTGGTTGGAGTTTTACACACATTTGCAGTTTTTTATTGCTTAAAAACGCTTTTCAGCGCCTGCTGTACACGTTTTCTATTTTGACCAATAACTTCAAAAAGGATGCTTTCCAGTAAAATCTCTGGCTATTTAGAGTAGAACTCTCACCTTTATACTAGTTACAGGCAGTTTTTTGAGTCCCAAAGCTTTGGTTGGAGTTTTACACACATTTGCAGTTTTTTATTGCTTAAAAACGCTTTTCAGCGCCTGCTGTACACGTTTTCTATTTTGACCAATAACTTCAAAAAGGATGCTTTCCCAGTAAAATCTCTGGCTATTTAGAGTAGAACTCTCACCTTTATACTAGTTACAGGCAGTTTTTTGAGTCCCAAAGCTTTGGTTGGAGTTTTACACACATTTGCAGTTTTTTATTGCTTAAAAACGCTTTTCAGCGCCTGCTGTACACGTTTTCTATTTTGACCAATAACTTCAAAAGGATGCTTTCCCAGTAAAATCTCTGGCTATTTAGAGTAGAACTCTCACCTTTATACTAGTTACAGGCAGTTTTTTGAGTCCCAAAGCTTTGGTTGGAGTTTTACACACATTTGCAGTTTTTTATTGCTTAAAAACGCTTTTCAGCGCCTGCTGTACACGTTTTCTATTTTGACCAATAACTTCAAAAAGGATGCTTTCCCAGTAAAATCTCTGGCTATTTAGAGTAGAACTCTCACCTTTATACTAGTTACAGGCAGTTTTTTGAGTCCCAAAGCTTTGGTTGGAGTTTTACACACATTTGCAGTTTTTTATTGCTTAAAAACGCTTTTCAGCGCCTGCTGTACACGTTTTCTATTTTGACCAATAACTTCAAAAAGGATGCTTTCCAGTAAAATCTCTGGCTATTTAGAGTAGAACTCTCACCTTTATACTAGTTACAGGCAGTTTTTTGAGTCCCAAAGCTTTGGTTGGAGTTTTACACACATTTGCAGTTTTTTATTGCTTAAAAACGCTTTTCAGCGCCTGCTGTACACGTTTTCTATTTTGACCAATAACTTCAAAAAGGATGCTTTCCCAGTAAAATCTCTGGCTATTTAGAGTAGAACTCTCACCTTTATACTAGTTACAGGCAGTTTTTTGAGTCCCAAAGCTTTGGTTGGAGTTTTACACACATTTGCAGTTTTTTATTGCTTAAAAACGCTTTTCAGCGCCTGCTGTACACGTTTTCTATTTTGACCAATAACTTCAAAAAGGATGCTTTCCCAGTAAAATCTCTGGCTATTTAGAGTAGAACTCTCACCTTTATACTAGTTACAGGCAGTTTTTTGAGTCCCAAAGCTTTGGTTGGAGTTTTACACACATTTGCAGTTTTTTATTGCTTAAAAACGCTTTTCAGCGCCTGCTGTACACGTTTTCTATTTTGACCAATAACTTCAAAAGGATGCTTTCCCAGTAAAATCTCTGGCTATTTAGAGTAGAACTCTCACCTTTATACTAGTTACAGGCAGTTTTTTGAGTCCCAAAGCTTTGGTTGGAGTTTTACACACATTTGCAGTTTTTTATTGCTTAAAAACGCTTTTCAGCGCCTGCTGTACACGTTTTCTATTTTGACCAATAACTTCAAAAAGGATGCTTTCCAGTAAAATCTCTGGCTATTTAGAGTAGAACTCTCACCTTTATACTAGTTACAGGCAGTTTTTTGAGTCCCAAAGCTTTGGTTGGAGTTTTACACACATTTGCAGTTTTTTATTGCTTAAAAACGCTTTTCAGCGCCTGCTGTACACGTTTTCTATTTTGACCAATAACTTCAAAAAGGATGCTTTCCAGTAAAATCTCTGGCTATTTAGAGTAGAACTCTCACCTTTATACTAGTTACAGGCAGTTTTTTGAGTCCCAAAGCTTTGGTTGGAGTTTTACACACATTTGCAGTTTTTTATTGCTTAAAAACGCTTTTCAGCGCCTGCTGTACACGTTTTCTATTTTGACCAATAACTTCAAAAGGATGCTTTCCCAGTAAAATCTCTGGCTATTTAGAGTAGAACTCTCACCTTTATACTAGTTACAGGCAGTTTTTTGAGTCCCAAAGCTTTGGTTGGAGTTTTACACACATTTGCAGTTTTTTATTGCTTAAAAACGCTTTTCAGCGCCTGCTGTACACGTTTTCTATTTTGACCAATAACTTCAAAAGGATGCTTTCCAGTAAAATCTCTGGCTATTTAGAGTAGAACTCTCACCTTTATACTAGTTACAGGCAGTTTTTTGAGTCCCAAAGCTTTGGTTGGAGTTTTACACACATTTGCAGTTTTTTATTGCTTAAAAACGCTTTTCAGCGCCTGCTGTACACGTTTTCTATTTTGACCAATAACTTCAAAAAGGATGCTTTCCCAGTAAAATCTCTGGCTATTTAGAGTAGAACTCTCACCTTTATACTAGTTACAGGCAGTTTTTTGAGTCCCAAAGCTTTGGTTGGAGTTTTACACACATTTGCAGTTTTTTATTGCTTAAAAACGCTTTTCAGCGCCTGCTGTACACGTTTTCTATTTTGACCAATAACTTCAAAAAGGATGCTTTCCCAGTAAAATCTCTGGCTATTTAGAGTAGAACTCTCACCTTTATACTAGTTACAGGCAGTTTTTTGAGTCCCAAAGCTTTGGTTGGAGTTTTACACACATTTGCAGTTTTTTATTGCTTAAAAACGCTTTTCAGCGCCTGCTGTACACGTTTTCTATTTTGACCAATAACTTCAAAAAGGATGCTTTCCCAGTAAAATCTCTGGCTATTTAGAGTAGAACTCTCACCTTTATACTAGTTACAGGCAGTTTTTTGAGTCCCAAAGCTTTGGTTGGAGTTTTACACACATTTGCAGTTTTTTATTGCTTAAAAACGCTTTTCAGCGCCTGCTGTACACGTTTTCTATTTTGACCAATAACTTCAAAAGGATGCTTTCCCAGTAAAATCTCTGGCTATTTAGAGTAGAACTCTCACCTTTATACTAGTTACAGGCAGTTTTTTGAGTCCCAAAGCTTTGGTTGGAGTTTTACACACATTTGCAGTTTTTTATTGCTTAAAAACGCTTTTCAGCGCCTGCTGTACACGTTTTCTATTTTGACCAATAACTTCAAAAAGGATGCTTTCCCAGTAAAATCTCTGGCTATTTAGAGTAGAACTCTCACCTTTATACTAGTTACAGGCAGTTTTTTGAGTCCCAAAGCTTTGGTTGGAGTTTTACACACATTTGCAGTTTTTTATTGCTTAAAAACGCTTTTCAGCGCCTGCTGTACACGTTTTCTATTTTGACCAATAACTTCAAAAAGGATGCTTTCCCAGTAAAATCTCTGGCTATTTAGAGTAGAACTCTCACCTTTATACTAGTTACAGGCAGTTTTTTGAGTCCCAAAGCTTTGGTTGGAGTTTTACACACATTTGCAGTTTTTTATTGCTTAAAAACGCTTTTCAGCGCCTGCTGTACACGTTTTCTATTTTGACCAATAACTTCAAAAGGATGCTTTCCCAGTAAAATCTCTGGCTATTTAGAGTAGAACTCTCACCTTTATACTAGTTACAGGCAGTTTTTTGAGTCCCAAAGCTTTGGTTGGAGTTTTACACACATTTGCAGTTTTTTATTGCTTAAAAACGCTTTTCAGCGCCTGCTGTACACGTTTTCTATTTTGACCAATAACTTCAAAAAGGATGCTTTCCCAGTAAAATCTCTGGCTATTTAGAGTAGAACTCTCACCTTTATACTAGTTACAGGCAGTTTTTTGAGTCCCAAAGCTTTGGTTGGAGTTTTACACACATTTGCAGTTTTTTATTGCTTAAAAACGCTTTTCAGCGCCTGCTGTACACGTTTTCTATTTTGACCAATAACTTCAAAAAGGATGCTTTCCCAGTAAAATCTCTGGCTATTTAGAGTAGAACTCTCACCTTTATACTAGTTACAGGCAGTTTTTTGAGTCCCAAAGCTTTGGTTGGAGTTTTACACACATTTGCAGTTTTTTATTGCTTAAAAACGCTTTTCAGCGCCTGCTGTACACGTTTTCTATTTTGACCAATAACTTCAAAAAGGATGCTTTCCCAGTAAAATCTCTGGCTATTTAGAGTAGAACTCTCACCTTTATACTAGTTACAGGCAGTTTTTTGAGTCCCAAAGCTTTGGTTGGAGTTTTACACACATTTGCAGTTTTTTATTGCTTAAAAACGCTTTTCAGCGCCTGCTGTACACGTTTTCTATTTTGACCAATAACTTCAAAAGGATGCTTTCCCAGTAAAATCTCTGGCTATTTAGAGTAGAACTCTCACCTTTATACTAGTTACAGGCAGTTTTTTGAGTCCCAAAGCTTTGGTTGGAGTTTTACACACATTTGCAGTTTTTTATTGCTTAAAAACGCTTTTCAGCGCCTGCTGTACACGTTTTCTATTTTGACCAATAACTTCAAAAAGGATGCTTTCCCAGTAAAATCTCTGGCTATTTAGAGTAGAACTCTCACCTTTATACTAGTTACAGGCAGTTTTTTGAGTCCCAAAGCTTTGGTTGGAGTTTTACACACATTTGCAGTTTTTTATTGCTTAAAAACGCTTTTCAGCGCCTGCTGTACACGTTTTCTATTTTGACCAATAACTTCAAAAAGGATGCTTTCCCAGTAAAATCTCTGGCTATTTAGAGTAGAACTCTCACCTTTATACTAGTTACAGGCAGTTTTTTGAGTCCCAAAGCTTTGGTTGGAGTTTTACACACATTTGCAGTTTTTTATTGCTTAAAAACGCTTTTCAGCGCCTGCTGTACACGTTTTCTATTTTGACCAATAACTTCAAAAGGATGCTTTCCCAGTAAAATCTCTGGCTATTTAGAGTAGAACTCTCACCTTTATACTAGTTACAGGCAGTTTTTTGAGTCCCAAAGCTTTGGTTGGAGTTTTACACACATTTGCAGTTTTTTATTGCTTAAAAACGCTTTTCAGCGCCTGCTGTACACGTTTTCTATTTTGACCAATAACTTCAAAAAGGATGCTTTCCCAGTAAAATCTCTGGCTATTTAGAGTAGAACTCTCACCTTTATACTAGTTACAGGCAGTTTTTTGAGTCCCAAAGCTTTGGTTGGAGTTTTACACACATTTGCAGTTTTTTATTGCTTAAAAACGCTTTTCAGCGCCTGCTGTACACGTTTTCTATTTTGACCAATAACTTCAAAAAGGATGCTTTCCCAGTAAAATCTCTGGCTATTTAGAGTAGAACTCTCACCTTTATACTAGTTACAGGCAGTTTTTTGAGTCCCAAAGCTTTGGTTGGAGTTTTACACACATTTGCAGTTTTTTATTGCTTAAAAACGCTTTTCAGCGCCTGCTGTACACGTTTTCTATTTTGACCAATAACTTCAAAAGGATGCTTTCCCAGTAAAATCTCTGGCTATTTAGAGTAGAACTCTCACCTTTATACTAGTTACAGGCAGTTTTTTGAGTCCCAAAGCTTTGGTTGGAGTTTTACACACATTTGCAGTTTTTTATTGCTTAAAAACGCTTTTCAGCGCCTGCTGTACACGTTTTCTATTTTGACCAATAACTTCAAAAAGGATGCTTTCCCAGTAAAATCTCTGGCTATTTAGAGTAGAACTCTCACCTTTATACTAGTTACAGGCAGTTTTTTGAGTCCCAAAGCTTTGGTTGGAGTTTTACACACATTTGCAGTTTTTTATTGCTTAAAAACGCTTTTCAGCGCCTGCTGTACACGTTTTCTATTTTGACCAATAACTTCAAAAAGGATGCTTTCCCAGTAAAATCTCTGGCTATTTAGAGTAGAACTCTCACCTTTATACTAGTTACAGGCAGTTTTTTGAGTCCCAAAGCTTTGGTTGGAGTTTTACACACATTTGCAGTTTTTTATTGCTTAAAAACGCTTTTCAGCGCCTGCTGTACACGTTTTCTATTTTGACCAATAACTTCAAAAAGGATGCTTTCCCAGTAAAATCTCTGGCTATTTAGAGTAGAACTCTCACCTTTATACTAGTTACAGGCAGTTTTTTGAGTCCCAAAGCTTTGGTTGGAGTTTTACACACATTTGCAGTTTTTTATTGCTTAAAAACGCTTTTCAGCGCCTGCTGTACACGTTTTCTATTTTGACCAATAACTTCAAAAAGGATGCTTTCCCAGTAAAATCTCTGGCTATTTAGAGTAGAACTCTCACCTTTATACTAGTTACAGGCAGTTTTTTGAGTCCCAAAGCTTTGGTTGGAGTTTTACACACATTTGCAGTTTTTTATTGCTTAAAAACGCTTTTCAGCGCCTGCTGTACACGTTTTCTATTTTGACCAATAACTTCAAAAAGGATGCTTTCCCAGTAAAATCTCTGGCTATTTAGAGTAGAACTCTCACCTTTATACTAGTTACAGGCAGTTTTTTGAGTCCCAAAGCTTTGGTTGGAGTTTTACACACATTTGCAGTTTTTTATTGCTTAAAAACGCTTTTCAGCGCCTGCTGTACACGTTTTCTATTTTGACCAATAACTTCAAAAAGGATGCTTTCCCAGTAAAATCTCTGGCTATTTAGAGTAGAACTCTCACCTTTATACTAGTTACAGGCAGTTTTTTGAGTCCCAAAGCTTTGGTTGGAGTTTTACACACATTTGCAGTTTTTTATTGCTTAAAAACGCTTTTCAGCGCCTGCTGTACACGTTTTCTATTTTGACCAATAACTTCAAAAAGGATGCTTTCCCAGTAAAATCTCTGGCTATTTAGAGTAGAACTCTCACCTTTATACTAGTTACAGGCAGTTTTTTGAGTCCCAAAGCTTTGGTTGGAGTTTTACACACATTTGCAGTTTTTTATTGCTTAAAAACGCTTTTCAGCGCCTGCTGTACACGTTTTCTATTTTGACCAATAACTTCAAAAAGGATGCTTTCCCAGTAAAATCTCTGGCTATTTAGAGTAGAACTCTCACCTTTATACTAGTTACAGGCAGTTTTTTGAGTCCCAAAGCTTTGGTTGGAGTTTTACACACATTTGCAGTTTTTTATTGCTTAAAAACGCTTTTCAGCGCCTGCTGTACACGTTTTCTATTTTGACCAATAACTTCAAAAAGGATGCTTTCCCAGTAAAATCTCTGGCTATTTAGAGTAGAACTCTCACCTTTATACTAGTTACAGGCAGTTTTTTGAGTCCCAAAGCTTTGGTTGGAGTTTTACACACATTTGCAGTTTTTTATTGCTTAAAAACGCTTTTCAGCGCCTGCTGTACACGTTTTCTATTTTGACCAATAACTTCAAAAAGGATGCTTTCCAGTAAAATCTCTGGCTATTTAGAGTAGAACTCTCACCTTTATACTAGTTACAGGCAGTTTTTTGAGTCCCAAAGCTTTGGTTGGAGTTTTACACACATTTGCAGTTTTTTATTGCTTAAAAACGCTTTTCAGGCGCTGCTGTACACGTTTTCTATTTTGACCAATAACTTCAAAAAGGATGCTTTCCCAGTAAAATCTCTGGCTATTTAGAGTAGAACTCTCACCTTTATACTAGTTACAGGCAGTTTTTTGAGTCCCAAAGCTTTGGTTGGAGTTTTACACACATTTGCAGTTTTTTATTGCTTAAAAACGCTTTTCAGCGCCTGCTGTACACGTTTTCTATTTTGACCAATAACTTCAAAAAGGATGCTTTCCCAGTAAAATCTCTGGCTATTTAGAGTAGAACTCTCACCTTTATACTAGTTACAGGCAGTTTTTTGAGTCCCAAAGCTTTGGTTGGAGTTTTACACACATTTGCAGTTTTTTATTGCTTAAAAACGCTTTTCAGCGCCTGCTGTACACGTTTTCTATTTTGACCAATAACTTCAAAAAGGATGCTTTCCCAGTAAAATCTCTGGCTATTTAGAGTAGAACTCTCACCTTTATACTAGTTACAGGCAGTTTTTTGAGTCCCAAAGCTTTGGTTGGAGTTTTACACACATTTGCAGTTTTTTATTGCTTAAAAACGCTTTTCAGCGCCTGCTGTACACGTTTTCTATTTTGACCAATAACTTCAAAAGGATGCTTTCCCAGTAAAATCTCTGGCTATTTAGAGTAGAACTCTCACCTTTATACTAGTTACAGGCAGTTTTTTGAGTCCCAAAGCTTTGGTTGGAGTTTTACACACATTTGCAGTTTTTTATTGCTTAAAAACGCTTTTCAGCGCCTGCTGTACACGTTTTCTATTTTGACCAATAACTTCAAAAAGGATGCTTTCCCAGTAAAATCTCTGGCTATTTAGAGTAGAACTCTCACCTTTATACTAGTTACAGGCAGTTTTTTGAGTCCCAAAGCTTTGGTTGGAGTTTTACACACATTTGCAGTTTTTTATTGCTTAAAAACGCTTTTCAGCGCCTGCTGTACACGTTTTCTATTTTGACCAATAACTTCAAAAAGGATGCTTTCCCAGTAAAATCTCTGGCTATTTAGAGTAGAACTCTCACCTTTATACTAGTTACAGGCAGTTTTTTGAGTCCCAAAGCTTTGGTTGGAGTTTTACACACATTTGCAGTTTTTTATTGCTTAAAAACGCTTTTCAGCGCCTGCTGTACACGTTTTCTATTTTGACCAATAACTTCAAAAGGATGCTTTCCCAGTAAAATCTCTGGCTATTTAGAGTAGAACTCTCACCTTTATACTAGTTACAGGCAGTTTTTTGAGTCCCAAAGCTTTGGTTGGAGTTTTACACACATTTGCAGTTTTTTATTGCTTAAAAACGCTTTTCAGCGCCTGCTGTACACGTTTTCTATTTTGACCAATAACTTCAAAAAGGATGCTTTCCCAGTAAAATCTCTGGCTATTTAGAGTAGAACTCTCACCTTTATACTAGTTACAGGCAGTTTTTTGAGTCCCAAAGCTTTGGTTGGAGTTTTACACACATTTGCAGTTTTTTATTGCTTAAAAACGCTTTTCAGCGCCTGCTGTACACGTTTTCTATTTTGACCAATAACTTCAAAAAGGATGCTTTCCCAGTAAAATCTCTGGCTATTTAGAGTAGAACTCTCACCTTTATACTAGTTACAGGCAGTTTTTTGAGTCCCAAAGCTTTGGTTGGAGTTTTACACACATTTGCAGTTTTTTATTGCTTAAAAACGCTTTTCAGCGCCTGCTGTACACGTTTTCTATTTTGACCAATAACTTCAAAAAGGATGCTTTCCCAGTAAAATCTCTGGCTATTTAGAGTAGAACTCTCACCTTTATACTAGTTACAGGCAGTTTTTTGAGTCCCAAAGCTTTGGTTGGAGTTTTACACACATTTGCAGTTTTTTATTGCTTAAAAACGCTTTTCAGCGCCTGCTGTACACGTTTTCTATTTTGACCAATAACTTCAAAAAGGATGCTTTCCCAGTAAAATCTCTGGCTATTTAGAGTAGAACTCTCACCTTTATACTAGTTACAGGCAGTTTTTTGAGTCCCAAAGCTTTGGTTGGAGTTTTACACACATTTGCAGTTTTTTATTGCTTAAAAACGCTTTTCAGCGCCTGCTGTACACGTTTTCTATTTTGACCAATAACTTCAAAAAGGATGCTTTCCCAGTAAAATCTCTGGCTATTTAGAGTAGAACTCTCACCTTTATACTAGTTACAGGCAGTTTTTTGAGTCCCAAAGCTTTGGTTGGAGTTTTACACACATTTGCAGTTTTTTATTGCTTAAAAACGCTTTTCAGCGCCTGCTGTACACGTTTTCTATTTTGACCAATAACTTCAAAAAGGATGCTTTCCCAGTAAAATCTCTGGCTATTTAGAGTAGAACTCTCACCTTTATACTAGTTACAGGCAGTTTTTTGAGTCCCAAAGCTTTGGTTGGAGTTTTACACACATTTGCAGTTTTTTATTGCTTAAAAACGCTTTTCAGCGCCTGCTGTACACGTTTTCTATTTTGACCAATAACTTCAAAAGGATGCTTTCCCAGTAAAATCTCTGGCTATTTAGAGTAGAACTCTCACCTTTATACTAGTTACAGGCAGTTTTTTGAGTCCCAAAGCTTTGGTTGGAGTTTTACACACATTTGCAGTTTTTTATTGCTTAAAAACGCTTTTCAGCGCCTGCTGTACACGTTTTCTATTTTGACCAATAACTTCAAAAAGGATGCTTTCCCAGTAAAATCTCTGGCTATTTAGAGTAGAACTCTCACCTTTATACTAGTTACAGGCAGTTTTTTGAGTCCCAAAGCTTTGGTTGGAGTTTTACACACATTTGCAGTTTTTTATTGCTTAAAAACGCTTTTCAGCGCCTGCTGTACACGTTTTCTATTTTGACCAATAACTTCAAAAAGGATGCTTTCCCAGTAAAATCTCTGGCTATTTAGAGTAGAACTCTCACCTTTATACTAGTTACAGGCAGTTTTTTGAGTCCCAAAGCTTTGGTTGGAGTTTTACACACATTTGCAGTTTTTTATTGCTTAAAAACGCTTTTCAGCGCCTGCTGTACACGTTTTCTATTTTGACCAATAACTTCAAAAAGGATGCTTTCCCAGTAAAATCTCTGGCTATTTAGAGTAGAACTCTCACCTTTATACTAGTTACAGGCAGTTTTTTGAGTCCCAAAGCTTTGGTTGGAGTTTTACACACATTTGCAGTTTTTTATTGCTTAAAAACGCTTTTCAGCGCCTGCTGTACACGTTTTCTATTTTGACCAATAACTTCAAAAGGATGCTTTCCCAGTAAAATCTCTGGCTATTTAGAGTAGAACTCTCACCTTTATACTAGTTACAGGCAGTTTTTTGAGTCCCAAAGCTTTGGTTGGAGTTTTACACACATTTGCAGTTTTTTATTGCTTAAAAACGCTTTTCAGCGCCTGCTGTACACGTTTTCTATTTTGACCAATAACTTCAAAAGGATGCTTTCCCAGTAAAATCTCTGGCTATTTAGAGTAGAACTCTCACCTTTATACTAGTTACAGGCAGTTTTTTGAGTCCCAAAGCTTTGGTTGGAGTTTTACACACATTTGCAGTTTTTTATTGCTTAAAAACGCTTTTCAGCGCCTGCTGTACACGTTTTCTATTTTGACCAATAACTTCAAAAAGGATGCTTTCCAGTAAAATCTCTGGCTATTTAGAGTAGAACTCTCACCTTTATACTAGTTACAGGCAGTTTTTTGAGTCCCAAAGCTTTGGTTGGAGTTTTACACACATTTGCAGTTTTTTATTGCTTAAAAACGCTTTTCAGCGCCTGCTGTACACGTTTTCTATTTTGACCAATAACTTCAAAAAGGATGCTTTCCCAGTAAAATCTCTGGCTATTTAGAGTAGAACTCTCACCTTTATACTAGTTACAGGCAGTTTTTTGAGTCCCAAAGCTTTGGTTGGAGTTTTACACACATTTGCAGTTTTTTATTGCTTAAAAACGCTTTTCAGCGCCTGCTGTACACGTTTTCTATTTTGACCAATAACTTCAAAAAGGATGCTTTCCCAGTAAAATCTCTGGCTATTTAGAGTAGAACTCTCACCTTTATACTAGTTACAGGCAGTTTTTTGAGTCCCAAAGCTTTGGTTGGAGTTTTACACACATTTGCAGTTTTTTATTGCTTAAAAACGCTTTTCAGCGCCTGCTGTACACGTTTTCTATTTTGACCAATAACTTCAAAAAGGATGCTTTCCCAGTAAAATCTCTGGCTATTTAGAGTAGAACTCTCACCTTTATACTAGTTACAGGCAGTTTTTTGAGTCCCAAAGCTTTGGTTGGAGTTTTACACACATTTGCAGTTTTTTATTGCTTAAAAACGCTTTTCAGCGCCTGCTGTACACGTTTTCTATTTTGACCAATAACTTCAAAAAGGATGCTTTCCCAGTAAAATCTCTGGCTATTTAGAGTAGAACTCTCACCTTTATACTAGTTACAGGCAGTTTTTTGAGTCCCAAAGCTTTGGTTGGAGTTTTACACACATTTGCAGTTTTTTATTGCTTAAAAACGCTTTTCAGCGCCTGCTGTACACGTTTTCTATTTTGACCAATAACTTCAAAAAGGATGCTTTCCCAGTAAAATCTCTGGCTATTTAGAGTAGAACTCTCACCTTTATACTAGTTACAGGCAGTTTTTTGAGTCCCAAAGCTTTGGTTGGAGTTTTACACACATTTGCAGTTTTTTATTGCTTAAAAACGCTTTTCAGCGCCTGCTGTACACGTTTTCTATTTTGACCAATAACTTCAAAAGGATGCTTTCCAGTAAAATCTCTGGCTATTTAGAGTAGAACTCTCACCTTTATACTAGTTACAGGCAGTTTTTTGAGTCCCAAAGCTTTGGTTGGAGTTTTACACACATTTGCAGTTTTTTATTGCTTAAAAACGCTTTTCAGCGCCTGCTGTACACGTTTTCTATTTTGACCAATAACTTCAAAAGGATGCTTTCCCAGTAAAATCTCTGGCTATTTAGAGTAGAACTCTCACCTTTATACTAGTTACAGGCAGTTTTTTGAGTCCCAAAGCTTTGGTTGGAGTTTTACACACATTTGCAGTTTTTTATTGCTTAAAAACGCTTTTCAGCGCCTGCTGTACACGTTTTCTATTTTGACCAATAACTTCAAAAGGATGCTTTCCCAGTAAAATCTCTGGCTATTTAGAGTAGAACTCTCACCTTTATACTAGTTACAGGCAGTTTTTTGAGTCCCAAAGCTTTGGTTGGAGTTTTACACACATTTGCAGTTTTTTATTGCTTAAAAACGCTTTTCAGCGCCTGCTGTACACGTTTTCTATTTTGACCAATAACTTCAAAAGGATGCTTTCCCAGTAAAATCTCTGGCTATTTAGAGTAGAACTCTCACCTTTATACTAGTTACAGGCAGTTTTTTGAGTCCCAAAGCTTTGGTTGGAGTTTTACACACATTTGCAGTTTTTTATTGCTTAAAAACGCTTTTCAGCGCCTGCTGTACACGTTTTCTATTTTGACCAATAACTTCAAAAGGATGCTTTCCCAGTAAAATCTCTGGCTATTTAGAGTAGAACTCTCACCTTTATACTAGTTACAGGCAGTTTTTTGAGTCCCAAAGCTTTGGTTGGAGTTTTACACACATTTGCAGTTTTTTATTGCTTAAAAACGCTTTTCAGCGCCTGCTGTACACGTTTTCTATTTTGACCAATAACTTCAAAAAGGATGCTTTCCCAGTAAAATCTCTGGCTATTTAGAGTAGAACTCTCACCTTTATACTAGTTACAGGCAGTTTTTTGAGTCCCAAAGCTTTGGTTGGAGTTTTACACACATTTGCAGTTTTTTATTGCTTAAAAACGCTTTTCAGCGCCTGCTGTACACGTTTTCTATTTTGACCAATAACTTCAAAAGGATGCTTTCCCAGTAAAATCTCTGGCTATTTAGAGTAGAACTCTCACCTTTATACTAGTTACAGGCAGTTTTTTGAGTCCCAAAGCTTTGGTTGGAGTTTTACACACATTTGCAGTTTTTTATTGCTTAAAAACGCTTTTCAGCGCCTGCTGTACACGTTTTCTATTTTGACCAATAACTTCAAAAAGGATGCTTTCCCAGTAAAATCTCTGGCTATTTAGAGTAGAACTCTCACCTTTATACTAGTTACAGGCAGTTTTTTGAGTCCCAAAGCTTTGGTTGGAGTTTTACACACATTTGCAGTTTTTTATTGCTTAAAAACGCTTTTCAGCGCCTGCTGTACACGTTTTCTATTTTGACCAATAACTTCAAAAAGGATGCTTTCCCAGTAAAATCTCTGGCTATTTAGAGTAGAACTCTCACCTTTATACTAGTTACAGGCAGTTTTTTGAGTCCCAAAGCTTTGGTTGGAGTTTTACACACATTTGCAGTTTTTTATTGCTTAAAAACGCTTTTCAGCGCCTGCTGTACACGTTTTCTATTTTGACCAATAACTTCAAAAAGGATGCTTTCCCAGTAAAATCTCTGGCTATTTAGAGTAGAACTCTCACCTTTATACTAGTTACAGGCAGTTTTTTGAGTCCCAAAGCTTTGGTTGGAGTTTTACACACATTTGCAGTTTTTTATTGCTTAAAAACGCTTTTCAGCGCCTGCTGTACACGTTTTCTATTTTGACCAATAACTTCAAAAGGATGCTTTCCAGTAAAATCTCTGGCTATTTAGAGTAGAACTCTCACCTTTATACTAGTTACAGGCAGTTTTTTGAGTCCCAAAGCTTTGGTTGGAGTTTTACACACATTTGCAGTTTTTTATTGCTTAAAAACGCTTTTCAGCGCCTGCTGTACACGTTTTCTATTTTGACCAATAACTTCAAAAAGGATGCTTTCCAGTAAAATCTCTGGCTATTTAGAGTAGAACTCTCACCTTTATACTAGTTACAGGCAGTTTTTTGAGTCCCAAAGCTTTGGTTGGAGTTTTACACACATTTGCAGTTTTTTATTGCTTAAAAACGCTTTTCAGGCGCTGCTGTACACGTTTTCTATTTTGACCAATAACTTCAAAAAGGATGCTTTCCCAGTAAAATCTCTGGCTGTTTAGAGTAGAACTCTCACCTTTATACTAGTTACAGGCAGTTTTTTGAGTCCCAAAGCTTTGGTTGGAGTTTTACACACATTTGCAGTTTTTTATTGCTTAAAAACGCTTTTCAGCGCCTGCTGTACACGTTTTCTATTTTGACCAATAACTTCAAAAGGATGCTTTCCCAGTAAAATCTCTGGCTATTTAGAGTAGAACTCTCACCTTTATACTAGTTACAGGCAGTTTTTTGAGTCCCAAAGCTTTGGTTGGAGTTTTACACACATTTGCAGTTTTTTATTGCTTAAAAACGCTTTTCAGCGCCTGCTGTACACGTTTTCTATTTTGACCAATAACTTCAAAAGGATGCTTTCCAGTAAAATCTCTGGCTATTTAGAGTAGAACTCTCACCTTTATACTAGTTACAGGCAGTTTTTTGAGTCCCAAAGCTTTGGTTGGAGTTTTACACACATTTGCAGTTTTTTATTGCTTAAAAACGCTTTTCAGCGCCTGCTGTACACGTTTTCTATTTTGACCAATAACTTCAAAAAGGATGCTTTCCCAGTAAAATCTCTGGCTATTTAGAGTAGAACTCTCACCTTTATACTAGTTACAGGCAGTTTTTTGAGTCCCAAAGCTTTGGTTGGAGTTTTACACACATTTGCAGTTTTTTATTGCTTAAAAACGCTTTTCAGCGCCTGCTGTACACGTTTTCTATTTTGACCAATAACTTCAAAAAGGATGCTTTCCCAGTAAAATCTCTGGCTATTTAGAGTAGAACTCTCACCTTTATACTAGTTACAGGCAGTTTTTTGAGTCCCAAAGCTTTGGTTGGAGTTTTACACACATTTGCAGTTTTTTATTGCTTAAAAACGCTTTTCAGCGCCTGCTGTACACGTTTTCTATTTTGACCAATAACTTCAAAAGGATGCTTTCCCAGTAAAATCTCTGGCTATTTAGAGTAGAACTCTCACCTTTATACTAGTTACAGGCAGTTTTTTGAGTCCCAAAGCTTTGGTTGGAGTTTTACACACATTTGCAGTTTTTTATTGCTTAAAAACGCTTTTCAGCGCCTGCTGTACACGTTTTCTATTTTGACCAATAACTTCAAAAAGGATGCTTTCCCAGTAAAATCTCTGGCTATTTAGAGTAGAACTCTCACCTTTATACTAGTTACAGGCAGTTTTTTGAGTCCCAAAGCTTTGGTTGGAGTTTTACACACATTTGCAGTTTTTTATTGCTTAAAAACGCTTTTCAGCGCCTGCTGTACACGTTTTCTATTTTGACCAATAACTTCAAAAAGGATGCTTTCCAGTAAAATCTCTGGCTATTTAGAGTAGAACTCTCACCTTTATACTAGTTACAGGCAGTTTTTTGAGTCCCAAAGCTTTGGTTGGAGTTTTACACACATTTGCAGTTTTTTATTGCTTAAAAACGCTTTTCAGCGCTGCTGTACACGTTTTCTATTTTGACCAATAACTTCAAAAGGATGCTTTCCCAGTAAAATCTCTGGCTATTTAGAGTAGAACTCTCACCTTTATACTAGTTACAGGCAGTTTTTTGAGTCCCAAAGCTTTGGTTGGAGTTTTACACACATTTGCAGTTTTTTATTGCTTAAAAACGCTTTTCAGCGCCTGCTGTACACGTTTTCTATTTTGACCAATAACTTCAAAAGGATGCTTTCCCAGTAAAATCTCTGGCTATTTAGAGTAGAACTCTCACCTTTATACTAGTTACAGGCAGTTTTTTGAGTCCCAAAGCTTTGGTTGGAGTTTTACACACATTTGCAGTTTTTTATTGCTTAAAAACGCTTTTCAGCGCCTGCTGTACACGTTTTCTATTTTGACCAATAACTTCAAAAGGATGCTTTCCCAGTAAAATCTCTGGCTATTTAGAGTAGAACTCTCACCTTTATACTAGTTACAGGCAGTTTTTTGAGTCCCAAAGCTTTGGTTGGAGTTTTACACACATTTGCAGTTTTTTATTGCTTAAAAACGCTTTTCAGCGCCTGCTGTACACGTTTTCTATTTTGACCAATAACTTCAAAAAGGATGCTTTCCAGTAAAATCTCTGGCTATTTAGAGTAGAACTCTCACCTTTATACTAGTTACAGGCAGTTTTTTGAGTCCCAAAGCTTTGGTTGGAGTTTTACACACATTTGCAGTTTTTTATTGCTTAAAAACGCTTTTCAGCGCCTGCTGTACACGTTTTCTATTTTGACCAATAACTTCAAAAAGGATGCTTTCCCAGTAAATCTCTGGCTATTTAGAGTAGAACTCTCACCTTTATACTAGTTACAGGCAGTTTTTTGAGTCCCAAAGCTTTGGTTGGAGTTTTACACACATTTGCAGTTTTTTATTGCTTAAAAACGCTTTTCAGCGCCTGCTGTACACGTTTTCTATTTTGACCAATAACTTCAAAAGGATGCTTTCCAGTAAAATCTCTGGCTATTTAGAGTAGAACTCTCACCTTTATACTAGTTACAGGCAGTTTTTTGAGTCCCAAAGCTTTGGTTGGAGTTTTACACACATTTGCAGTTTTTTATTGCTTAAAAACGCTTTTCAGCGCCTGCTGTACACGTTTTCTATTTTGACCAATAACTTCAAAAGGATGCTTTCCCAGTAAAATCTCTGGCTATTTAGAGTAGAACTCTCACCTTTATACTAGTTACAGGCAGTTTTTTGAGTCCCAAAGCTTTGGTTGGAGTTTTACACACATTTGCAGTTTTTTATTGCTTAAAAACGCTTTTCAGCGCCTGCTGTACACGTTTTCTATTTTGACCAATAACTTCAAAAAGGATGCTTTCCCAGTAAAATCTCTGGCTATTTAGAGTAGAACTCTCACCTTTATACTAGTTACAGGCAGTTTTTTGAGTCCCAAAGCTTTGGTTGGAGTTTTACACACATTTGCAGTTTTTTATTGCTTAAAAACGCTTTTCAGCGCCTGCTGTACACGTTTTCTATTTTGACCAATAACTTCAAAAAGGATGCTTTCCCAGTAAAATCTCTGGCTATTTAGAGTAGAACTCTCACCTTTATACTAGTTACAGGCAGTTTTTTGAGTCCCAAAGCTTTGGTTGGAGTTTTACACACATTTGCAGTTTTTTATTGCTTAAAAACGCTTTTCAGCGCCTGCTGTACACGTTTTCTATTTTGACCAATAACTTCAAAAGGATGCTTTCCCAGTAAAATCTCTGGCTATTTAGAGTAGAACTCTCACCTTTATACTAGTTACAGGCAGTTTTTTGAGTCCCAAAGCTTTGGTTGGAGTTTTACACACATTTGCAGTTTTTTATTGCTTAAAAACGCTTTTCAGCGCCTGCTGTACACGTTTTCTATTTTGACCAATAACTTCAAAAAGGATGCTTTCCCAGTAAAATCTCTGGCTATTTAGAGTAGAACTCTCACCTTTATACTAGTTACAGGCAGTTTTTTGAGTCCCAAAGCTTTGGTTGGAGTTTTACACACATTTGCAGTTTTTTATTGCTTAAAAACGCTTTTCAGCGCCTGCTGTACACGTTTTCTATTTTGACCAATAACTTCAAAAGGATGCTTTCCAGTAAAATCTCTGGCTATTTAGAGTAGAACTCTCACCTTTATACTAGTTACAGGCAGTTTTTTGAGTCCCAAAGCTTTGGTTGGAGTTTTACACACATTTGCAGTTTTTTATTGCTTAAAAACGCTTTTCAGCGCCTGCTGTACACGTTTTCTATTTTGACCAATAACTTCAAAAGGATGCTTTCCAGTAAAATCTCTGGCTATTTAGAGTAGAACTCTCACCTTTATACTAGTTACAGGCAGTTTTTTGAGTCCCAAAGCTTTGGTTGGAGTTTTACACACATTTGCAGTTTTTTATTGCTTAAAAACGCTTTTCAGCGCTGCTGTACACGTTTTCTATTTTGACCAATAACTTCAAAAGGATGCTTTCCCAGTAAAATCTCTGGCTATTTAGAGTAGAACTCTCACCTTTATACTAGTTACAGGCAGTTTTTTGAGTCCCAAAGCTTTGGTTGGAGTTTTACACACATTTGCAGTTTTTTATTGCTTAAAAACGCTTTTCAGCGCCTGCTGTACACGTTTTCTATTTTGACCAATAACTTCAAAAAGGATGCTTTCCCAGTAAAATCTCTGGCTATTTAGAGTAGAACTCTCACCTTTATACTAGTTACAGGCAGTTTTTTGAGTCCCAAAGCTTTGGTTGGAGTTTTACACACATTTGCAGTTTTTTATTGCTTAAAAACGCTTTTCAGCGCCTGCTGTACACGTTTTCTATTTTGACCAATAACTTCAAAAAGGATGCTTTCCCAGTAAAATCTCTGGCTATTTAGAGTAGAACTCTCACCTTTATACTAGTTACAGGCAGTTTTTTGAGTCCCAAAGCTTTGGTTGGAGTTTTACACACATTTGCAGTTTTTTATTGCTTAAAAACGCTTTTCAGCGCCTGCTGTACACGTTTTCTATTTTGACCAATAACTTCAAAAAGGATGCTTTCCCAGTAAAATCTCTGGCTATTTAGAGTAGAACTCTCACCTTTATACTAGTTACAGGCAGTTTTTTGAGTCCCAAAGCTTTGGTTGGAGTTTTACACACATTTGCAGTTTTTTATTGCTTAAAAACGCTTTTCAGCGCTGCTGTACACGTTTTCTATTTTGACCAATAACTTCAAAAAGGATGCTTTCCAGTAAAATCTCTGGCTATTTAGAGTAGAACTCTCACCTTTATACTAGTTACAGGCAGTTTTTTGAGTCCCAAAGCTTTGGTTGGAGTTTTACACACATTTGCAGTTTTTTATTGCTTAAAAACGCTTTTCAGCGCCTGCTGTACACGTTTTCTATTTTGACCAATAACTTCAAAAAGGATG
Organism: Phyllopteryx taeniolatus; assembly: GCF_024500385.1. Lineage (NCBI taxonomy): Eukaryota > Metazoa > Chordata > Actinopteri > Syngnathiformes > Syngnathidae > Phyllopteryx > Phyllopteryx taeniolatus. The sequence goes on from NC_084511.1 coordinate 4,534,282, forward strand.
CTTTCCCAGTAAAATCTCTGGCTATTTAGAGTAGAACTCTCACCTTTATACTAGTTACAGGCAGTTTTTTGAGTCCCAAAGCTTTGGTTGGAGTTTTACACACATTTGCAGTTTTTTATTGCTTAAAAACGCTTTTCAGCGCCTGCTGTACACGTTTTCTATTTTGACAATAACTTCAAAAAGGATGCTTTCCCAGTAAAATCTCTGGCTATTTAGAGTAGAACTCTCACCTTTATACTAGTTACAGGCAGTTTTTTGAGTCCAAAGCTTTGGTTGGAGTTTTACACACATTTGCAGTTTTTTATTGCTTAAAAACGCTTTTCAGCGCCTGCTGTACACGTTTTCTATTTTGACCAATAACTTCAAAAAGGATGCTTTCCAGTAAATCTCTGGCTATTTAGAGTAGAACTCTCACCTTTATACTAGTTACAGGCAGTTTTTTGAGTCCCAAAGCTTTGGTTGGAGTTTTACACACATTTGCAGTTTTTTATTGCTTAAAAACGCTTTTCAGCGCTGCTGTACACGTTTTCTATTTTGACCAATAACTTCAAAAAGGATGCTTTCCAGTAAAATCTCTGGCTATTTAGAGTAGAACTCTCACCTTTATACTAGTTACAGGCAGTTTTTTGAGTCCCAAAGCTTTGGTTGGAGTTTTACACACATTTGCAGTTTTTTATTGCTTAAAAACGCTTTTCAGCGCCTGCTGTACACGTTTTCTATTTTGACCAATAACTTCAAAAAGGATGCTTTCCAGTAAAATCTCTGGCTATTTAGAGTAGAACTCTCACCTTTATACTAGTTACAGGCAGTTTTTTGAGTCCCAAAGCTTTGGTTGGAGTTTTACACACATTTGCAGTTTTTTATTGCTTAAAAACGCTTTTCAGCGCCTGCTGTACACGTTTTCTATTTTGACCAATAACTTCAAAAAGGATGCTTTCCAGTAAAATCTCTGGCTATTTAGAGTAGAACTCTCACCTTTATACTAGTTACAGGCAGTTTTTTGAGTCCCAAAGCTTTGGTTGGAGTTTTACACACATTTGCAGTTTTTTATTGCTTAAAAACGCTTTTCAGCGCCTGCTGTACACGTTTTCTATTTTGACCAATAACTTCAAAAGGATGCTTTCCAGTAAAATCTCTGGCTATTTAGAGTAGAACTCTCACCTTTATACTAGTTACAGGCAGTTTTTTGAGTCCCAAAGCTTTGGTTGGAGTTTTACACATTTGCAGTTTTTTATTGCTTAAAAACGCTTTTCAGCGCCTGCTGTACACGTTTTCTATTTTGACCAATAACTTCAAAAGGATGCTTTCCAGTAAAATCTCTGGCTATTTAGAGTAGAACTCTCACCTTTATACTAGTTACAGGCAGTTTTTTGAGTCCCAAAGCTTTGGTTGGAGTTTTACACACATTTGCAGTTTTTTATTGCTTAAAAACGCTTTTCAGCGCCTGCTGTACACGTTTTCTATTTTGACCAATAACTTCAAAAGGATGCTTTCCAGTAAAATCTCTGGCTATTTAGAGTAGAACTCTCACCTTTATACTAGTTACAGGCAGTTTTTTGAGTCCCAAAGCTTTGGTTGGAGTTTTACACACATTTGCAGTTTTTTATTGCTTAAAAACGCTTTTCAGCGCCTGCTGTACACGTTTTCTATTTTGACCAATAACTTCAAAAGGATGCTTTCCAGTAAAATCTCTGGCTATTTAGAGTAGAACTCTCACCTTTATACTAGTTACAGGCAGTTTTTTGAGTCCCAAAGCTTTGGTTGGAGTTTTACACACATTTGCAGTTTTTTATTGCTTAAAAACGCTTTTCAGCGCCTGCTGTACACGTTTTCTATTTTGACCAATAACTTCAAAAAGGATGCTTTCCAGTAAAATCTCTGGCTATTTAGAGTAGAACTCTCACCTTTATACTAGTTACAGGCAGTTTTTTGAGTCCCAAAGCTTTGGTTGGAGTTTTACACACATTTGCAGTTTTTTATTGCTTAAAAACGCTTTTCAGCGCTGCTGTACACGTTTTCTATTTTGACCAATAACTTCAAAAGGATGCTTTCCAGTAAAATCTCTGGCTATTTAGAGTAGAACTCTCACCTTTATACTAGTTACAGGCAGTTTTTTGAGTCCCAAAGCTTTGGTTGGAGTTTTACACACATTTGCAGTTTTTTATTGCTTAAAAACGCTTT